>NC_056729.1:791369771-791594796 GCF_019279795.1 Protopterus annectens
CCTAACCAATAACCAGAGGTTAGAATCAAACCCTGTACCTTGTGTCTGTCAGGTACACTCTTTAACTGTTATGCCAACCCCCCCGCCCCTGAGCTTAATTTGGTGTCATGATCCCTTGCATCTCCTTTTAGTGCCACTGTCATAGGGTAGTACTAGGCTAATTACCAGAGGTCAGAATAGGATCATAGGATCAAAGTAAGTTACTAGACTAATGGCTCTAGGGTCCTTACAAGCCTAGCCAAGTTTTACCATTATATCCACGATCAGCACCTATTGCCCCATCAGACATAGTTGGAATCCCTGGGGTGAATTTACAGTTAACCATCCTATCATCCAGTTTGCATTTGAAGATGGCCAATGAGGTTCTCAATTTGACATGAAAAGAGAGTCTGTTCCAAAGGTGTGGTATCCACTGGGAGACAAATCTGTCCATCCAGCAGGTTCTGTTAATGTCACATACCAAGTTAAGGTCTTTAGAGTGAGTAACCTGTGTACCATTTGACTTAGGATATGCAGTATTTCCAATAATCAGAGTGAGAAACTGCCTTTCGTGGAAGGCAGAGATCACCTCTGAGTAATGTGTATGAAACAGAATAAAGTGACAGTGATTTCAGACAATCCACATAGGACAGATGCTGACGACCTCGAATTTTCCTTGTGAGGAACCTTTGTGGTCTCTCCTGTTGCTGCAGGTGCTTGGAAAGGTACATACCAAAAGGGGCTTTGTACTGAATTATTTGCCTAATGATGGAAGAGTACAGGGAAGTTATAACTTCTTTTTTTTTCTGAAGGCAATGCCCTTACCTATGAGATGAACAGTATTGAATGCCCTTCTTACCACTGTGGAGGTCTATAGTTCAAAGGGTCAGTGGAAGCATCATCTTTGTGCAAGCGAATAACAGTGGCCACTTTCCATTCAGCAGGGATGAAACCAGTGCTTAGACTATGATTGAAAAGCATACCCAATGGTGTTACTAATTCTTGTTGGAGCCTATGTAGGACACAGCCTCAGATGTTATCAAGTCTGATAGATGCTGTGTTTGTGGCCTCAGAGAGGGTGTTTATGACCTGCTCTTTAGAGATACAAGGTAGGGGACAGGTGGCTGGGATGTCATGGAGTACATGTGGCAGGGACAGGGGAGTGAGGATTTCACAGAACTTGTCAGCCAACACATTAGCTATGTCCACAGGCTCAGTATATGTGGTACCCTTAACTACCAGTATGGCACAAATCTGGGCCTTTCCTTTTAGGTTACAGATGTAGCTAAAGAATGCTTTATGGCTGCCCTTAGTTGAGGAAGCAAATTTGGACTTGTAGTTTGCTTTGGAGGACTTCACAAGAAGTCTTATTCACTTGCTTAAGCTGAGGAGAGAGTGTTTCAAGTTTAGGGCTCACTCCCTCTTACTCTTAGACAGCAATTTCTTCCTCTTATTTTAAAGCTTATTAATGGCAGCTGTCTAGCAGATAGATTTGCTCTTCTTTGAGGTACATGTTTGGTCCTATCAGGTAAGGCTGAGCCAATGCAGTTATACAGGTGTTTGTATAAAGCATTGGTGTAGAACTCTGCATAGCTGCCAGTTCCATCTGAGGGGGGAGGTGAAGGGAAGTTATTTATACCATCCCATAAGAGGTTATAATCGGCTTTGCAGAAGTTGTTTAGTTTAGTACATTGCACCTTGTATCTGTGAGGTTAAGATCTTAACTATTATGCAAACCCTCAACTGGGGACAAAATCAAACCTTGTACCATGCATTTGTGAGCTAATGACTTTAACCATTAAGCCAGACCCTTCCCCCAGAATGTTCATATTTTTTTAGGTTCATAGGTAAATATTAGCAATCAATCTGCGGGCTATTACAATCTTAACCAATAACCAGACAGTGGCCATAGGTGAAAATCATACCATATAACTTATGACTTTTGTCAAAAATATATTCTTTATTTAATTATATATAAAAAAACCCCATAAAAAATAAAGCAGCAGTGGTGTAAACTCTTCTAAAAGCAGGTGCACCAAAATAACTTTCTGAACAAATGTGGAAAAATAAAAAGGGAGTACTCGTTCTTACAAAAATTTCAGAGCCCACGGAAACAAGGCAAAAATTAATTCTAAAATAATCTAATGTTTCCTTTCCGCAGTTGCAAGAAAAAGGAACCAAGGTCCATAGCATGCAGAGGTTGCCTTTTATAGATTCTCCCCTATGGATTCCTTCACAAGCAGATTCCTAGATCTCCAAAAAAACTGACCACAGTGATTCTTACTATAACGCTTAGAACCGATGTCTCAGGCAGTCCTTCCCCTCTTTATGAGAGGCCTACTTCTTTAGTTTGGTAGTGTTAAAGCACCCTCTTGTATATATTATTTAATTACATAATTGGTTCTAATTAATCCTAAACAGCAGGATGCTAATTAACACATTTGCATCCTTTGATCTTCTAAGCTAGGAAACCAATTTCTTCCTGGAACCTTTTTCCAAAATTGTCCATTGAAAACATACTTCATTAGATTTATAATATCCGTAAATGTGAGTTACAAAAATGTAAAATATGATAGCTCTTTGGTAGACAATGGGTTTTACACTGGTGTTAGTATTAAAGGTCTGTCTGTAGAGGATTACTTTTATAAAGGTGATTCACAGTGATGCAAATGCTCATATGAGCGACTCATAACCACAAAAGTGAAAATGCCAATAGTCCATAATGTTTGAAAAACAGCAAATCGAAAAGCAGATTCGCTGTTTTTCAAACATTAATATCAAATGAAAAAAAAAAAAAGCGTAAAGCATGGGGGCAAGCCCCCCTGCAACCCCCCATGTGGGGGGCTGCACCCCCCACACCCCTACTTTACTATTCTAACTCTGAGATTGCACTACAGTGGGGAAAGGGACCATTTTCCGATCCCCACTATAGTGCAATCCGCCCTACAATGTCGAATGTGCAATGAGCGAATGTCACTGTGCATTCGCTCATTGCACATTCGAACCTTTTTTCTTTCGGCGCTTGCAAAACTTGCAAACAGCCTTTCGAACAATTGCTGTTTGCCCGACTGTGTATCGCCTTTATAAAGGTAAACTGTCTGTAGATACTGATTTTATATGCATATTTATGAAAGAAAAAATATTTTTTGTTTGCCAAAAATGCTAGTGTTATTGTCAAACAAAGGGTTATATATTTGTAATCATGAAGCAAGATAGATCCAATATACCAGTGGGAGAATTGTTCACCTGTTAAAGAGCTTTCCAATGACGTATGATGAGAAGGGCTAGCATGCTGCCATTTTTTTTCCAAATATATACAAATTATGCATAGAATAATTTCACCAAATTTCAAAACAATATTAATTTACAAAAACATTTGTGTTTAGATCCCATGTATCAGTAGTAACATTGTGTGTCTTAATATTTTGTATTGGAGGTTGACATAATGGTTAAAATGTTTGCCTCACAGACGCAAGGTACAAGGTTTGATTCTCATCTTTGAAAGGAAATTGGCTAAGTTTAAAATGACCTGAACAGGTAACTAGCCTAGTACTTACTTATGAACCTATAATATATCCCCATTTTCTCACCTGTAGGTTATCTGATATTATGAAGTTAATGCACTTATGAAAATATAGATAATAGTCATAACTGGTTTAACAAAAGAGAATGTATATCTTAGAATGTCTTTATATTACCCAGCATGTTTTAATGTCATTTTTTAATAACACCCACTGCTTAAATATAGTACCCCAGACATCATCTCACTCTGCTTGTGTATTATTAATGTAAACAAGGAAATAGGTCTTATTTTTTCATAACTTTTTGCAAACACTCCTAAAAACTCCAGCTCTAGACTTACAGTGCTGGCCATTTCACTGTCATACATAGCAAATCATTTCAGCATGTAGATGCCTTAGTTTTATGTATGTACCTTTATCAGGATGTCAGAAATTAGACTTTGAAATCAATGATGAGTATACTCATTTCAGGAGAACAGGGAAGTCTCCTCTAGAGATGAGTGCACTCTTACAGCATATGCAAGGACCTCTGTTTTCCTGATGACTATACTCTGGTAGAAAGCAATAAGTTAACATGCAGTTCTGTTACTAAGCTTTCATTTCTGTCTAATAGAAAAATTGACTAATTAAGGCAACAGTTTTGTGTACAGTCTTTATATCCACTATTTATATCTGTAGTCTTAAATCAATAGTTCTGTTTACACACAATATTTGCATATCATTTTATCATTTTGAGGGACCATACACATATAACATCCAGCTCAAAATTGCTGCACCTCAAAATATAATGCTGGACTTCAAAATAGAAGTAATTGTTAAATAGTATTACATTTCCTCTAGATCTCTGCATGTTGTGCTCTGAAGCAATAAAATAAAACACTATAGTACATCTGTTATACAACAGGTGGACAGAGCTTGACCTGTTGAGCTTCAATTCCCCGACAATCAGAGTTTCTCTGTAGGAAATCACTGTCAGCAAGTTGTATAATATGTGATTCTGTTTTTAGGAGTTAGAAGGTTTTTTTGAGTAAGCTCGACCTTGGAATTGGTATATACACATTTTTGGGGGTGTGGGGGGCTTGTTTTTTGGTGAATGCAGTTCGGGGATTCTGATCTACTGTGCATTTGCTTTCTTCCGCTCATAGTGGAAGCCAATGCATCATTGCACAAATGTCAGTGAATTTAAATGTTATTATTTTGCTGGTTATTGGAGGGAGTATTGTGACTTTCATTTGTTTGTTTTTGCATGTGAGAAATGAAGGGAAATGCCAAACATGAAGAGGTTATTCTGAAGTTTGAAAATATTGATGCAGCAAAACAAAAGTTTATGAAATGAATACAGAACTTTAAAAACTTCAAAAAGACATAATCTCTGACTTTGCATTGAGCAAATCTGTCATAGATTTATTTCTTTTCTACTGCCATATTTCATGAATGGGATAACTTCCTGAAAAAAGGTTGGCCTCTTACAAAAAACTATTTTCAGGCTGCCAAAAAGTAAACATTACACAGTTGTTACACCTAGATTTATACAACAAGCAAAATAATTAATGTTATATTAGTAATTTTTTGAACTTCCTATACTTGCAGTTTTAGCCAACCAAATTATAATAACTGCTTATCCATAATTCTTGTTCCTCCAGGCAGCATTTAACCTAGTTTTCAAATTTGACTGTGACAGATGTGTTTAGAGGGAGATAATACTGTTATTACATTAGTTATCTTCAATGCAGCAGTTGTCTCTTGGAGTAAAGGGCGATTAATTGCATTTCAATTATTTCTTACACTACTTGGGCAGATTCAGTCTTGCATTCTTCCACAGTTGAATGACTGTGGCATGACATAATGAAAGACTAATAAAGTTCAACTTTTTTCTCAATAACAAAGGATTTTTTGTCTGTCTGATGCCCTAATGAAATATAAGGGGACTCTATGAGATCTGCATAACCACTTTTAAATTTGTAAGTTCAGATAAAAAATATCTGAAGTTAAAAAGTAAACACCAAGCTATAATTATTTTACCTCAGCAAAATTTGTTGTATATAAAAGCTGTGGAATGGTATTAAACATTTACCATTTTTCATGTTCAAGATTATATCTTTTGAAAATGAACCCTTAAGTGATATCAGATATGGAGCACACGCAAACTTATACAAATGCTAAACCACATTGTACTGAGATGGATACATTTATAACATTGCTGTATAATTTATGAAGCATTATACATTTACAACATCGCTAAATAATTTATGAAGCATTATATATGCAGGTCACTTATCTTAAGGAGCATTTATACATCAGTGCGATTCATGACAAATTGAACTTCATTTATGAACAACAATATAGCAAAACACAAAAGTTCAGTTTAAAGTCTGAATGCATTCTGTGGAGACACAAAAATAAAATCACTTATTTTCTATATAACACAATTGGATTGAAGCAGAATAATATTATAACACTAAGAATATATATATATATATATATATATATATATATATATATATATATATATATATATATATATATAATGTTCCACTTGAAATCATTGAATTACCATTTCATCGAATTGCAACTCATCGAGACCAAATTGTCGAAAACTCATTTCATCGAAAACTCATTTCATCGAATCTCAAATCATTGAAAACTATGTACAAATAACATCCCAGACACTTTGTAGTATGTTTATGCAGGGGGGCAAGCCCACCTGCACCCCCCATGTGGGGGGATCCACCCCCCACACCCCCCGTAATTAAATATACCAACTCCAAGGTCGCACTACAGTGGGGGAAAAAGGTAATTTCCTAACATAGTAAAAACATTGTGGAATGTTATTTGTAGTTGCTTCATAGTTTTCAATGATTTGAGATTCGATTAAATGAGTTTTCAACGATTTGGTCTCGATGAGTTGCAATTCGATGAAATGGTAATTCGTTGATTTCAAGTGGAACCATATATATATATATATATATATATATATATATATATATATATATATATATATTATAAAATAATGTTATGGAGTACTGACAGAGTGACCTGAAAGGACTACTATATCTTGTGGATACAAACATAAAAGTCAGGTATGTACCACAATGAAAGGAACAAAATGGTTAAGATCGGTAACTCAGTAATGGAGTTTGAAGCTAAGTTTGATTTTTACTAACCTTCTCAGTTCTTTACAAAATACATTTTCATATAAAGTTCAGCAATAATTTCAAACACCGGCTTACATTATTGTGCAAATTAATTAATTTTCCTGTAGTAGCAGCAACATTTTTTTCTAAACTGGAAACACTAGTTGTGCCTATCATACAGTTCTCCCCAATTTTTAAAGATTTTAGTTAGTCACAAAATTATAGAACCAGGTGGATCCAGTGATGTGGCCTAGAAGGTTAAAACCCTAACTGTGGCCTCAGCAGTGTAGATTCAATCAGTGGCTCACGAGTGTGAGGCATTGACATGTCCATCCCAGAGGGGAAGGGTAATTGTTTAGGTGTTTCCTGTAGGGAGGTGTGGTCAATAGAGTGGAGTAGGCCTTGAACATGATAGGGAAAAATCCCTCAGTGGAAGCAGTTAAAGGCACAAATCCTAGGATGCTCTTAGGTTCCACACCAGCCTCAGCCTTAGAATGGAATTAGTCTGGGAGTTGTAGGTAGACCCAGTGATATGCAAGAGTACTGAGGTAAGCCCAAAAGAGTGAAGTAGAGGGTGGAACAAAAAAATAGCACTGGCCCTTTAAAACCAAAGAAAAAATTGAATCAGGCGACATGAAATATGCATGGCTGGTAAAGGCAAAAAGTGTCTTTGTCAAGTATAAGCATTATCATATCTTTTCAAGTTTTGCTACAAATCTAAAGAGTTTTTCCAGTATACTTTTTCGTGGAATTAATAGATATGAACTAGCTGATACAGTATTCAGTGAATATGGTAGTACAGAAAGTTACTTTGATGTACTTGTCTTAAACCTTAAATGTGGTATATATTATGATAGCATTCATCATTTAATAATAATAATAATAATAATAATAATAATAATAATAATAATAATAATAATAATAATAATAATAATAATAATAATAATAATAATAATAATAATAATATGCTAGCTACTCTAGGTGACTATGGAAGCAATGTTTAAACTGAAACAGTTAGCTAGGCTGCAAGCTACAAGCAAATTCATTGGAAAATTGTCTGAATAAAGGTACAGCTCTGTTTGCTCTTCCACTATGAGGGGATGAAAGTGAATGCACCAAGTATCAGAATCCCTGAACTGGATCCCCCCCTCTCCCAAAAAAAACTACCAAAAAAACATTTTGAGTGTTTTTTACAATGATTGCATTATTAAGCAAAACAAGAATTCAGACCATAGAGCCTAGAAGTAAATTATGCATTGTAGATGTGTTTTTAATACTTAGTTTATTGTGATACAGGCTTTACCTCATGCTAGTAATGGCTATAATATTCCATGCTGATATTTGGAAACTGCTTTGTATAACTCTGGTTAACAGAAATACATGTGGGACATAACTAAGGGTCAATACATAAATATCATCCATAACAGTTTTATTTTTCAAACAGAACTCTGCACTTAGTCAGAACTCATATCTGTTCTGGCTTTATCAGAAGATGTAGATTCGTGGCTTTTTTGTCCAACATTATTTTGCCAAAATCACTCTAAGTGGAAAATATTTTCAGGACTATATGAAGTATAAAAATTGAATAATATTTAAAAACAGGCTTTCTTATGTAAGGGAGTGTCCTGTTTGCATGTTAGGATTAAAATTCTGTTTTAGTTTAATAGATAGTCTTGCCTCCAAGTTTTGAATAAAAAAAAGAACTATTCTGGTCTTTTAGGTCAGTTACTTGTCTTATATATTACATTTAGAAGTTTCACTGTATTACATAGATACATAGTAAATGGCTGTCTAGAATGTTTACACATGACTAGCCTAACCTCAGAAACATTAGACTGTTAATTCTGCATAAAGCTTATAAAACAAGAACAGATGAAGACACTTACAGAGTCAAATCATAACCAGCTCCATTACCTCTTAAACTGAGAACCAACCCCTCCCCTCCCATCTGGCATCTCTTTAGACAACTATTAGACAAGTTTCCAAGTGCTGTAGTTTGACAGCTCTTGATAGCTGTCAAAGTAGTTGCCAAATATTGTGGCTTGACAGCTGTTTTGAGAACTGACAAAAGTAATGCAGCATTTTGCAAACAAATAAAAAAGCCTTTGGCTGGCAGTTGCAGCATTGCTTAACAGTGAGTAAATAAAATAAAATTTCATTTTTTTTGTATTTAATTTGTCTATAAGTATTTTATTGTGGCAAATATTCCATTTCTTGCACCTGCTGGATCTCTGCATCTTTGGTATGGATTATCTATCTATCTATCTATCTATCTATCTATCTATCTATCTATCTATCTATCTATCTATCTGTGTGTGTGTGTGTGTGTGTGTAGATAGATATCTATGCCTGTACCTTTGAAGCCCACCTAGCCACCTGGTTTCACCTCTGCCTCTGCAGGTCATTATAACTGCTGAGACACTGTTCATTTGCGAGAAGGATTCCTTCAATGAAGACAGGTGATCTCAGAGCTCCTTTCAGATATCTATTGCCCCCACATATCACCTATTGTTTCATCTTCCATTTTCCACAAGTACAACTCCTGCAGCAAACAGAGGAGTTTCTTGCTGTATTTGTCAGACCAACATGGGGCACAACCCGGGGCTTTAAATTATTCCATAGCCATGAAGCACTATGTTCAAAATCAGATAAAGAAGTCTGAAGCAATGAGTGCAAGGGTGTGACATTCCTCTGCCCTGCACATACATACATATAGGGCTGTTACCTACCAAGCTGAGAAAAGTGAAAAATGTTTGCATAATAACAGGACATTTATCAAGACAGGGCATACCCATATCTACTGACAAGGACTGACAAGGAATGAACTTCTTTTTTTTTCAGAAAAAGTGTGAACCTTTACAAAATTTGATATGTTTGATGTGTTTTGCGAGTTTCTAATGGTGTACACATACAGAGATTTTTTTCTGTAGCAGTAACAGTGAGGTGACAGAACAATTTATGCCTGCAAATCTTAGTGAATATGCCATTTACCAACTTTGGGTAACATGATTCAGCTTCTCTTTAACAAGGATTTGGTAGTGTGGATAATAACTGCTGATAACCCTACAGCCTGAAAAGGAGAATACCGGGCATAGACAGGCATAGGAATGCATGTACTACATACATAAAGTACAGCATACTGAAGGTCAGCTGAGGTTTGAATGGCACAGACACCTGTGCATGAGCAAAGCCCAGCTCATACACAGCAAACCACATATAACTACGCCATTAAGAGCAGTTAGATTTGTATGCTCTAGAGCAATTCATAGAACCTGCAAGACTGACCCTGATTTGCATAAGAACTCAAATCAGCCTCAGCTTATGCCAACCTACTACTTCAGTCCACCATTTTAAGAATTGGGAGACTCTGTGGTTCCACAAAAGTTAACGAAAAGCCCAAACTAACTAAAAAAGTTACTTAAAAGCAAAGATAATCTGGAAATATTAGAAAAAAGGCAGACATCTATGTAATTTAGTGTGATCTATTCAACCATTGACTCTATTTATTGGTAGGGCATGAAATATTACAAGACTTGTCTGATTACATATGAAATAGTTAGGAATGTGATAGTAGCCATTTTCAGTGCTGCCTATATCAGTAAAATAATGATACACCAAGAATCCGTCCACTGTGCTGGGTGCCAAAATCCACTAACGCAACAAGGTTTGCAATAGAACACTGGTTTATTAACAAATGACACTTTTTTTAAAAAAACATAAACCACGTTAAGCACTTTCATCTACTCAAATAGACTTCATCAAAACACCTTCATAAAAAGCAAGCTGGGTTTTAAATACATGTCCAACCAATAATATCCTTTAATTAATCTTTCAATTAATTATACTCCAATATTTAAAGTGCACAGTGCTTAATACTTTCTCTTACATATATATATATATATATATATATATATATGTTTACCCAGAGTATTGAAAAATATGCGGGTTTATCATGGGAGAAGGTTTTATTGATTACAGAATTTATGGATATAGTATTAAAATACAATTACATTCTTTTTGAAGGAGAATACTATAGATAATGTAAAGGAGTAACTATGGGGGCAGCATGTGCCTCCATTTTTGCTAATCTAGTGCTACTTGATTGGGAGACTGAACATATATTCAATAGTAGGTGGTATAAATATATAGCGTGTTATGTAAGATTTTTGGACGATATATTTATTTTATGGACTGGAACTACTGATGAATTGAATATATTTTTTGATTATTTGAATTCTAGTAGTGATTATTTGAAATTTACACATCACTTTAATAAAAAAGGTATTTCATATTTAGATACGTATATATATATATATATATATATATATATATATATATATATATATATATATATATATATATATATCTATGAAGAAAATGGTAGAATTAAGTCCAAAATATTTAGGAAGGACACTTTTAGCGCTGCCACCCTTATAGTCAGAAACGGAGTATAATAAAGGGTCAGTGTATCAGAGCAGCTAGAATGACATCCGAATATGAAGACATGGTGGAAGAAATAGACAATATTGGTAATATGTTCAGGAAAAGAGCATATCACACTGAACTGATAGCACTAAAAAAATATGTGAAAGAAGAACGGGGTAAAAAATATAAACCCTTACTAGGCACTGGGTTAGTTAAGACATCTGAAAATGAAATTATTGAAGAGAACAAGGAGATAGGTTCATAGGTTCATAGGTTCATACTAGGCTATCTGCCCTAGGGCATTTATAAGCCTTGCCAGAGTGCGTTTGACTTTCGCCACCCATTTTAAATTAATTTTGCTATGCCCTTTTTTGAGGTTAGTATACTGTGCCTCTGTCTAACAGTGACACAGATGTGATACCTGGGGTAAACCTATGATCCCCCATCCACTCATCAAGATTCCTCTTGAAGAGAGTCAATGAGGGACTCTGCCTAACTTGGACTGGGATTTTATTCCAAAGTGAATGGAGCCTCTGGGTTATGAATCTGTCCCTCCAGCATGTCCTATTTATTTCAGTGCTGAGGTTCAAGTCTCTCGAGCGCGTAGCTCGATGGGATTTGGATTTTCTGAGGTGCAGCATGTCCATTAATTCCAGGTTGGACATGGCTTTATACGTCAGGCACAGATCGCCTCTGAGCAGGCACTATGCCACTGAGTAGAGCTGGAGTTTCTTTAACCGGGCAGCATATGGCATCTGTTTGAGCCCTTTGATCCTCTTGGTGAGGTACTTTTGGGGTCTTTCCAGTTGCTGCAGGTGTCTGGTAAGGTACATCCCAAAAGGGGCATTGTACTCAATTATGGGCCTGATGAGGGATGAGTAAAGAGGCACGATGACCTCCCCTGATCTAGATGTGAATCCCTTCATGATTAGGTGGGCTATATAAAATGTTTTTCTAACCACTTTGGCCACGTGGTTGTCAAATGAGAGATTGCTATCAGCTTGGGTCCCCAGGTCCCTAATTACTTTTTCTGTACTTAATGGATTACCACCTATGTGGTAATTTGTGGGCACTTTGTTTTTGCCAAAGGGGATGACTATACACTTTTTGGTGTTTAGCCTGAGGCCATGGCTCTGGCACCAGTTGTCCGTTTCTATGAGGCCCTTTTGGAGGATGCTTGTGTCGGCTGGAGAGTCGATTATGGCGCCCAGTTTGCAGTCATCTGCAAACTTGGTCAGCCACAGTCCTTCCGTGTTGGCCTGTACCTCCGAGAAATATATACCGAACAAGAGAGGTCCCAGGACTGAGCCTTGTAGGATGCTACTTATAACTGGTTTGGAGTCTGACATGGCTCCAGCAATTCTAATCATGTGGGTTCTGTCCTTGAGCCAGTTTGCAACCCATCTAGTGACATAGGGGTTTATCTTTAAGCTGGTGAGCTTATCTATAATGACTGAGTGGGCATTGTATCGAAGGCTTTTGCGAGGTCCAGGTAGTCTGTGTGTACCACCTTCCCCTCATCAATGGCCTTGGTGACTGTTTCAAAGAAATTGACCAGGTTTAAGAGGCAGGATCTGCCCTTAACAAAGCTGAACTGGGTAGGATCCAGTGTCTGTAGGTCTCCAATATCTTTATTTATGAGGTCCATGATGATCCTTTCCATAGCTTTGCAGACCAAGCTATTCAGGCTTATGGGGTGATAGTTTCCAGGATCCATTGAGGCACCACCTTTGTGGAGAGGGACCACTGTTGCTGTACGCCACTCTTTGGGTACATATCCTGTAGTAAGGCTGAGATTGAACAGTAGTTTTATGTTTGGGTTTAGCTCTTCTTGGAGTTCATATAGGATGCAGCCCCGGACACCGTCTGGTCCCATTGATGCTGTGTTTTTTGCTTTGGAGAGGGCGGCTCTTACCTGAGCATCTGAGATGTCAGGGTGGCAGCACTCTGCTGGGATAGATATTTGCCCTTTTGGTGGGGAGGGGGGTGAGACATTTCCGCTGAACCTGTCAGCTAGGATGTTGGCAATGTCTGTGGGTTTGGTGTATTTTTTGTCATTTTGGACTCATTCTGAGCATATCTGGGAATTCCCACCCAGGTTCCTAACATAACTAAAGAAAGCCTTGTGATTATCCTTAGTGTCCTATGCAATTTTTTTCTTGAAGCTGGCCTTACACGATTTTATGAGTGCCCGTAGTTTTTTTGCTAACACTGATCAGAGATGCCTTCCCTTTTTGGGATTTTGCTCTATCATGTAGTAGCTTCCTCCTTCTATTGTATAGTTTGTTTATGGCTGGGGTCCACCAGACAGGACGTCTGCCTTTGGAGGATTGGGTCTTGGTTTTATCTGGGATTGCATGATCCATGCATTCCTGAAGGTGTTCATAGAATGCGTTTATAAAAAATTCTGCTGTCTGGGCCGTATTTTCCACAGGCCCGGGGGCTTTGAAGGATTCCACCTCGATTTTGAGGAATGTGAAATTTGCTTTAGAGAAGTTTTTCACTGTGGTTTTCTGGGCAGGGGGTGGGGTCAGGATGTGAATATCCAGTGAGATTAGTTTATGGTCTGATCTTACCAATGAGGGATACACTTCTGGTCTGGAGCATAGAGTCCCCATGTTGGTGATGATCAGGTCCAGTATGTTTTCCCCTCTTGTGGGAGTGGTAACAAGTTGTTCCATAGCATTTGAGTTTATAAATTCTAGGAACCTTTGAGCTAGGGTGTTGGAGCTAGAGTAATGCTCCCAGTCTATGTTTGGGTTGTTGAAGTCGCCCAGTATAATGGTGTTTGGAGAGAACTTCATATTTTCCAGTGTTCTCTGGAAGGCCTAGTGGGGTTCCTGGGTTTGGGAGTGTGGTCTGTAGCATGCTATAAACTGGAAGGCAGTTTTACCCACTGTTAGTTGCACATGAATAGTCTCTGATGCTTTGTGCTGTGCCACCAACCTGGAAGTGTGGATATCTTTGACGAATATTGATACTCCCCCTCCTTTTCTGGTTTGGTCCAAGTTTTGGGGCCGAAAAGCATGGTATGAAGTATAACCTGGTAATGCTGGGGTTCTCTCAGGAGCCTTGAACTAGGTTTCTGTTACTGCACAGATATCGATGTTCTCCATGCTAAGGAGAGTTTCGAGTGCATGCATCTTGAGGTTTAGACTTCTGGCATTGAGTAGCATTACTCTTAGTTTCTTATCCCTTGTGATACCTATAAGGAGACAGAAATTAAAGAAGGAAATAGAAATAAATATCAGAGAGCATGTATTTTAAATTGGGGTCACATGCCTAAGAAATGCAAAAAATAATTGAAAGAAATTGGAATTTAATGAAAACTGAAGACACAATATATAAGATTATAGGGGATCATCTGGTGTTTGTTCACAAAACAGGAAAAAACCTAAAGAGTAAATCTGAAAACAAATGTACTACTAAAAATAATAAAGTAAAGGATGGGGGCACTCGGAAATGCAAGCAGTGTAACCAGTGTAGTGCTGTAATGGAAAGTGCATTCCTCTTATTAGAAGACATAAACAAAACCGTTATAAGATTTAAGAATGGTAATTGCCAGACCCAGTATGTGATTTATTTAGCTAAGTGTACAAAATGCCCATGTTATTATGTGGGCAAAACAGAAAGGTGTTTAAGAAATAGAATATATGATCATATTTACTGTATATGAAAGAAAGAAATGAAAAATGCATTATACAGACACCTAGCTACAAGTACAAGTTGTGATACTTTAAATTTGCAATATTAGAGCAAATAAAAGTTAATCCCAGGGGCGGCAATACTAGTAATAAATTAGGGGAAAAAGAAATCAAATGGCAGATTTTGTTAAATGCTTTTGAATACCCGGGAATAAATGACAGTATTTCAATTAAGCCTGTTTTGGAAAGTAAAACTGACTATCGCTGGTGATGAATAGCATAGAAAGGGATTTTATTGTACGTTCATATTTTAAACAAGTTTTTAAACAAGTTTATGAATGTTTTGTAATTATATATATGTAAGAGAAAGTATTAAGCACTGTGCACTTTAAATATTGGAGTATAATTAATTGAAAGATTAATTAAAGGATATTATTGGTTGGAAGTGTATTTAAAATCCAGCTTGTTTTTTATGAAAGTGATCTGATGAAGTCTATTTGAGTAGATGAAAGTGCTTAACGTGTTTTTTTTTTTTTTTAAAAAAAGTGTCGTTTGTTAATAAACCAGTGTTCTATTGCAAACCTTGTTGCCTTAGTGGATTTTGGCACCCAGCACAGCTGATGGATTCTTGGTGTATCATTATTGTGTGGACTTTCGCTGACTTTTTACTGTAATTTTTATCAGTAAAATGTCTTACTGCAGACAATGGTCTTTGTTAATGAGTAATGTCCAAGACAATAGTACAGGCCACCTTCATTAAACTACACATGAGCAATTATTTAAAACAAATTGTTCCACATCCTCACAACAAACACTTCTAGGCATTCATCTTACTATTGCTGAAGAGGTATACATAACAAAGATACTATTACAAAGAAATGTTCAAAGCATAAAAAATAATACTGATGAACTACATGCCTGGATTACCCAGTATAAGCCTGACATTCTTGCTTTAACCGAAACTTGGCTTAAACCCAGGATAAATGACTTCAAAGTTATATCCCATGGCTATAATATCATCCATAATGAGCATATAAAGACAAAGGCGGTGGTATTGCTTTAATATTTCCTAACATCTACCACATTTCCTCTTACAGAAAAACAATACTAAAATTTAGTTCATCAGAGCTTATTATTGGTTTCCTCAAAATAAACTATTGTAAACAGATATGTATTACTGTCCTTTACAACCCTTTTGGTGACAATATAGCTATACTGGAAGATATCCTACACTGGATATCCATAACATTTCTGCAAAGAATACTACTAGGTGATGTGAATGTCAGTTGGTTGGACATAAACTCTAAAACCCTACATGTAGCATGAACTTATATTGTTTCACACAACTAACTAATAGCCCCACTCATTATAGCAACACATCGAATTCCCTATTAGAGTGGTTTCTGGTATAAGACCCTAGCAAATACTCTATCCCAGGTACAATGCCAGACTGTCTCAGTGATCATCTCCTAATCTATATGACTAGAGATCTCACACATCCAGTTAAACAGCATATCTATAAAATAACACAACCTTTCCAAGTGTATCCCAGAAATGTTCATCCTTTAAATGGAACTTCCTAAAAATCCTCCCCTTAGATGATGCTGTAAATGAATTCAGTGCATCTTTTCTAAATATCCAAGATAGCCTTACATCTCCTAGACGGAAGAGAGGAAAATCAAGTAATGCCAGTCTGGCTATCCCAAAAGTGTAGAGCGCTAATGCAGGATAGAGAAAAAGCATGGAAAGAATGTCAAAAATATAAAACCCCTCAATATCTTGTAAACTTCAGAATGCTTCACAATCATACTAAAAAGCAAATAAATGAAGACAAAAACTATACTATACTCACTTTCAGAATAATACTAAATCATAATCATCATCATCATCAGCCCCCTTTTTCCCATTTTTCTACATGAGGGTGGGGTGTTGTGTTAACTGCTGCCATCTCTCTTAGTTCAATGCCAGACTCCTGCTTTCTTAAACACTCCTGCTTAACTGTTGCAGATCTTCTTTCACACAGTCCATCCACCTTTTTGCTGTACATCCTTGTTTCCTCTTACCTTCGTCCTGTCTGTTCTAAAGTTTCATTACCAGATTGTCTTCTGCTTTTCTGCATGTGTCTGAACTACCGTAATTTGTTCACTTTGATCTTTTCTGCAACTGGAGATACTTTGGCTTCTTCTCTTACGTCCTCACCTTTCGCTCCACACTGCTATGAGTTCTCTCAAGAGCCATTTCTCCCTTATCTCACCCAGCATCTTTATCGTATCTGCTGTGACCTCATCTGAGCTTGCTGCTTTCCCTAATTTCATTTTCCTTAGTGCTATCCTTACTTCTCCTAGGCTAGGCTCCTCCTCTTCTCTCATTGTAGGCTGTTTCGAGGGCAGTGCAGCTTCTGTGGGGTTTTCTTCATTTAGAAGCTGCTGGAAATACTCCTTCAATCTGCCTTTGATGTCCTGTGGATTGCTCAACAGGTTTTTGCTGGCATCCCTTATAACGGGTGTCTGACTATTTTCTTTATCTTTCTGCCTTTGCCTTGCAACCTGATATAGTTTCTTTGTGTTACCTATTGAGTCACTTTCCAGAAGTTGGTAGAATACCTCCAGTGCCCTATTCCTTGCAATCACAACTCCTTTCTTAGCTTCTTTGTTAGCCAACCAATATTCCTTTCTAGTCTGGTCAGCCTTTTCTATCTCCCACATTTTCCTGCACTCTTTCTTTGTTTTGATGACTTCATGGACTTTTGCATTCCACCACCAGCTTCCCTTATGTACCTTATTTCCATACCTAGCTCAGCCATATATCTGTTCTGTAGTCCACACACATGCTGTTTTGAGGCACTGCCATTCTTCTTCAACTCCACCTATTTCCTCCTTTTCTTGGAGTGCCAGAGATCAGAGTAATTCCTTGAACTGTTGTGCTTTCTATCCATTCAACTTCCAGGTCTTCAGCCTGGTCTCTGATGACCTGAAAGCCTTCTCTGACCACTGCTTGTAGCTGATTGTAGCAACCAGTGGTTTATGCTGTGGGCTGACTGTTTCATTGGGGGATGACTTTGCAATCATTGGTTTTACCCCAGTGCCCTTTCCTTACTAGGAGCAAGTCTACCTGAGTTGGATGTTGGCCACTCTTGTATTTGATTTTGTGACTGTGTGTCTTTCTAAATCATGTGGTGGCTACTATCCAGCCATTTGCCAAACAGAAGTCTAGAATGGCCTTTCCTTCTTTATTCCTGTTGCCTCACCCATGTGGACCCAGGCAGTCCTCATATCCTGGTCTTGTCTGTCCCAATATGTGGATTCAAGTCACCCATTATCACCACCAATTCCTGTTGTCCTGCTTTATCTAGTAGGTTCTGCAACTGCTTTCTGAATGCAATCTTTCCCTCACTATCACAACCCTGATGTGGGACATAGGCTGAGATTATGAATACTGTCCTATCATTATACTGGAGTCTGACTGCCATGAGTCTGTCATTAATTCTGATGACATTCCTTACTGCCTTCTGAGGCCTCTCTTTTACCATAATTCCCACACAATTTCTTGCCTGTCCCCCTTCTGAGTAGTAGACTGGATGCAAAGACAAGTGGCTTTGTTCCACTCCCCTTCCATTTTTGTCTCTTGGATACATACGATTTCCAGCCTCCTCCATATCATCCTGTCATCCACTTCCAAGCTGCATCCTGTCAGTGAACCTACATTAAGTGTAACAATTTTCAGTTCATGTTTAGAAGGTTGATTTAGTTTTACTTCCAGCTTTTGCTCAACACAGCTATCCCAGGTAACCCACGGTGGGCAGCTAGACACCGGCTGGCCAGTAGCTTATTGACCCATGGCTGCTGGTGGATGCACACTTGCCAGTAGAGTCACATACACCCCTCCTTACCTGGTCTAAATCAGAGTAGGCCTATATCCTCAACCCACTTATCACCAGTAACTACCCATGCCCATTTTGTGATATTAGTCAACATGGCTGAATCACCTAGAGTAATATTTTCCACCATTGAGTGGCTAGCCTTACCACGGTACTCAGTCAGTGATCTATGTTGTCCTGTCTTGAGGATACTGCACACCACAGTAGATGCCCAAAGTGGATGGTCTGTGCAACTCTTCCTGCTGCTCACAGCTCTATTCATTGGTGAGATGGAAACACTCAGCATGTTTTTCAGAGGTGGGAGGAACCCCACAGAGAAACAGGGAGAGCATGCAAACTCCAAACAGGCATTGCTCAGAGGTCATGTATATGTATACCCTGACTGTGCCAGGACTCATGAGCTTCATATTCTATACTGAACTCACCCTCCCTATCTAAAGATGTTGTGATTTTATGTAGACAGCATGTCTTTACATTTAATTGTCTCATTCAATTTACATCTGCTCTAAACTTAATTTCTGACTCCAGGCACTTCTGTTCAGTCCTTTGATGTCTTTAACACTTCAGTGCTATAACTATAGGATTTCAAATTGTATAAAGGTGCTCCTGTATTCTAAAGCCATGTCGGAGTATTTATTTTTTTCATTCTTGTCTTTATTCCCTCCACAACTTCCACAATATTAGGCAGACTATTTGATATTTCCTCACTTCTACAGCATTTCCTAAATATGCTCACTGCAGTCCCAGGTTTGCCTTCAACTTATACAAACTAAAATTTTATTATTACCTTTTATAGGCAGATGTTTACTTTTCATCTACAAATTTCCTACACTTTTGTATGATTTCTACAAACATTCAGGCTGTTTGGGAATGTGGCTATTGGACGCTCAGCTTGGCAAAACTTTAGATTAGGCATGTTTTCTGCCACCATACTGACTGATGAAAAGTGTGTATTACGTAAAGTCATGTCATCATTTTTACTCCTCTCTCTCTCCTATAAAAATTGTGTTGAGTTGTTCTTCAATGTTTTAGACAGGCAGCCAGAGACAGACAGATATACATACTATATATATGGCAGCAAGTAATATAGTCAATAACCGTTAAGGTCAACATAGTTTGGTCGATTAAACAGATGGTCAAAAGATTTCAAGATCACAACATTATCAAGGAAGGGGAATATGTCTTTTCCCAATAGATTACAAAATTAGCTGGGGTGTGTGGAAGGGTGCATGTGTTTAAACTTATTATGTATACATTCTTTATGGTGATTGTGATACAGTGAGATTAGGAAATTAACTTTTTCCCACTGTAGTTCGATGTCGGAGTTGGTATATTTAATTTACGGAAGGTGTGGGTGGCAGAACCCCCTACATGGGGGTGCAGGGGGGCTTGCCCCCCCTCACATAAATGTAGTAAAAAATGTGTTTGTTCATTTGATGTTGTTATAGGTGGAGGGGATTTTATTTATATGTGCTTTGTAGTTTTCGATGTTGTGATGCAAAATTTTATGAATTTCAAATGTTTTGAATTTTCGATGTCATGGTCTTGTTGTTTTGAAATTAGATGCTATGAGTTTTTGACGTTTTGAAGTAGAAATATATATATATATATATATATATATATATATATATATATATATATATGTGTGTGTGTGTGTGTGTGTGTGTGTGTGTATGTGTATGTATGTGTGTGTGTATGTGTGCATGTATATGTATATATGCCTTCTAACACCTCTGATTTCAATCTACTCCACTGACTGGAAATACTTTATTATTTGTGTTAGAAAAATATGTATTCACATATAAGCTGCTAGAAGAATATGTATTTCACATATACAAGCTGCTAGAAGAATATGTATTTCACACATATAAGCTGTTAGGAAAATATGTATTCAAATATATCAACTGTTAGAGACATATATAAAACTGTGTGGTCAGACATATATAAATGTACTTGAACATATATGAAGTGCAAAGATTGAAAAATAGAATAATATGTAATGCATTTAATTCTGTTTTACTAGAATGGTAGTAGAAATGAGCTTGCATATTATTGCTTGAAGCATAGCTGCAGTGTGATTAGAAACTTGACCCTGACAGTAGCCAGCTCGGCTGGCTCATGTCTGTCAATGAAAGATTATTTTGCAAAGTTAGAAAATAATGAATCTGTGTGCATGTATATCTTTTCCTGCTTCCACCAGAAGAATGGCCTTGTGCGCACTATCAGAGAAAATGTCCATCTGGTGGACAAGAAAGAGACAAAGAGAAGTATTAAAGAAGACATGCATCCATTGTATTCGAACTAATCTAAGAGCCTTGAATTGGCTACATCCTCGGAAGGACATTGTGACTGACCAGGTGCTTGCAAGGCTGTAATATTCTCATGGGAAAAGATTTTTGAAAACACTATCTCAGCACTTTTCATAAGTTACTATGATGTAAAGACCCTGTCACTGACCACGCCAGTGAGGTGGGCAAAAGCTGATTGTAAAACATATAAAATGGCAGGTATTTCCTGAATAAAGTTAGACAAAATTCTGTACAAGTTTGTGTATGGTTTTTTGCCTCCTAATGTACATTAGAGAATACGTATACAGTAGATACCTGAGAATCCTGCATTACTGTCTGTTATTGTGAATGATTTTTTACAGTCTGATTTTAACAATTTATCTAACATTTTGGTCCTAATCGTGCCGGAATTCCCTTGGTAAGCTGCAGGTCAGAGTGTATAGGTGGCACTGAAAACTGCGCAGAAGAAGGAAAGACCTCCGACTGAATTGTCGTATGTAAAGAGGCTGTCCACTTGTCTGATCTGTGGCCGAAAAGCGGAAAACTGGATCCTAAAAGGAAGCATAGCAGTAAGCGGGAGGCTCAGGTAAGCAGAATTCCCCTCTTAGTCTTTGTTTTAGATCAGGGACCAGGTTACACTGTGCTATTGCTAAGGTTTGTGATAGCAGGGAGAGAGATAGTCGAAGTATTGTATCTTGAGTCATAGATCAGGGAATAAACAAAGCAAAGTAAAACAGTCATTCTAGACACTACTGTGGACACGGGGAATAAGATACCACGTGGTACAAGAGAAAGGGTTACGTAACAGTCTTTTTTTTAGAGAGACATGGGAAATGAGTGCACTAAGGGGTCACGTGACCCACCCCTAACAGAAGATGCAAAGTATATGCAATTGCAAAGAGCAGATAATGTGAGACATTTTTCAAAATGGGTCAATAAGTATGAATTTGATGGTAAATTAGATAAAATATCACTAGTAAAACTTTTGAAACAGTTAAAATCTGACGCAGAGGGTCAGGCAAAAAAACAACGACAGCTGGGTGTTCCTCAAGCACATAGGTGGATTGAGGAAGTGAACCGGAGGGAACAGAAAAATAAGAATGCAAAAGCATTATTTTTAGACAAAGAGGATAATAATACGGTAGCATCGGCCCCTCCCCCACCACCTCCTCCGATGCCTTACTTAGAATATGAAGCGGGAGGGCGGGCTGGACCCCCCCCACGTTATCTGGAGACAACAGGGGTATTAAGACAACCATTTGTAAGAGAACCTATCGGAACTAGATCCCGAACACGTCAAACATTTATAGATGTTCAACCATGCGGAAATTCATTAGATGAGAGTGAGGAAATCTGTCCATTAATTGAAGTACCAAACCCACAGGCAGGACAGGAGGGCCAAGCCTCAACTCTCTTAGTGTATAGACCATGGACACCGGAAGACATCCGGAAAGCTACAGAGGGAATTCCCCATCCAAAAATTAACTTTGAAAAATTTGTACAAGATTTACAGGGTATGAGATTGAGTTACCACCTAAATGGGGAAGAGGTAGAAAAAGTAGTTAGACAAATTTTAGGTCCGGACTGGCACATGATTTGTGGCGCCTGGAATGCCCGTGACGCGCAACTCAGGCCACTCCTACATAGTGACGCAGAACTAGATACTAGATTGAAGGGTCTTACAGACCGCATTACTGAAAAATGGAAACCTAGGGCAGATTGGACTTGTATTAACCAATGCGTGCAACAAGATAATGAAACAGTAGACGCATACTATGGTAGATTATTAGAATGTTTCAATAACCATAGTGGTATGACTATTCCTGAAAATCAAAAATGATAGCTCATATGAACAACAGTTAAAGAATGCATTTTTAAAGGTTGCATTGCCCCTATCAATAGCTTAGATCACGGAAGCATATGATAGATCACCGAGCAGTAGGCTCCAAGCCTTGTTAGAGTATGCTAGACATGCTGAAAAACATTTTAACAGTAAAAAGAAAAAGAAAACGCAGGTCTTCACAGCTGAAGACGGTGCGGAAGTTTTTGTAGTACAAACAGCCAAAAAGGGTAAGAAATGCTCAGGGTAACAAACGTTCTGACAGAAACTCAGAGTTCTATGAGGACAGGAAAAAAAGAGGTGAGTGCTTCAATTGCGGTAAGAAGGGACATTTAGCAAGGGATTGCAGGAGTAAGGCACCCGTGGAAAAAAGGATAAGGATGATGAGGATTGACTAGATGGCAGTTATACTGCTCGACAGTCATTAGGAGAGACTAATGAGCAGGAGAATAATGTAAATATCATAGAAGAAACAAATGACATGCAACCGGATGTAGAAGTTGGGGAAAGTGAAGTTTTGGACTTGGCACTACTGAGCTTGGAGCTCTATTTAGCAGATACTAAACCGGAAGTTACACTTCTGGTGGAAGGGAGAAATCAAATTTTTGTGTGATTCAGGAGCATCACGAACTTTGATACACCCTTCAAAGTTACCGGAACATTCTGAGTCACCCGATTATATATTAGTGAAAGCAGCAAATGGACAACTGTACAGGGAACCACTTTCCCATGATATAGCGATAACTGATCCTGTCTCGGGTATAACCCAGAGAAGTAAAATAGTACTTTCTGCTAAATGCCCCATGAATCTATTAGGAAGAGATCTCATGCAACTTTTTGGCATAGCAGTAGTCCCTACCATAAAAGGTATGGAGGCACAGAGACAAATTGACGCTTTTGTGATACGATCGGAGGGTGAGGCCTATTATTGGTACAGCCAGGACCTGGTTACAACCGGTCCAGGGGCAGTGACCAAGGAACTGATGAATGTAGCCACCAGCAAGGTGCTTCCCCTCGATGTTGATCAACAACATTTGTTACATTGTACCCTATATTATTGTAGCACATCAGGGCCTGATAAAGAGTATGAACAAAAATTGTTCAGGAATCCCGCAAATAGATTAATACTACGGACTTTATACTGGGACACTGAGGGCAATAGTGTGGTGAGTTGTTCATTGCCTCAGGAGTTCTTGGAATTGTACAGATCCAATAAACTACCGCATGTTAGCCTAACCAAAAACAGGAATGTTAGGTGGGTAGATTTGGGTGACAAAGTGACAAGATGGGAGAAACTAACTGACTTGGAGTTATCAGACCTAGGAGTACAGAAACAGAAACTAAATTGGTTAGCATAAGCACGCCCAGCTGTACACTTACAACAGAGTGAAGACAGCTGATTGGTGTTCTTGATAGAAGAAGAAGAAAAAGCTTTGAGTGAGATACCAAATGTTCTTTGGTCAACAGGGAAATCGGATGTAGGGCTTATTCAAACAGCAGGTCCAGTAATTATTACACCAAAATCCGGCTTTAGACCAAGAAAAGACAATATCCTTTGAGCAAGGATGCGGAACAGGGAATCAAACCTATCATAATGGCATTGCTTAAGGAAGGGATACTGGTAGAATCCTTGGATTCACCATGTAATACTCCTCTGTTTCCTGTTAAAAAAGCAAACGGGGAATGGCGGATGGTACAAGATTTACAGGCTGTAAATGATGCGGTAATACCAAGGGCACCTACGGTGCCAGACCCACATACCTTGTTAAATGATTTGAAGCCACAACAAAAGTATTTCACCGTGGTAGATATTAGCAATGCGTTTTTCTCAATACCTATACACCCTGACAGCCAGCATTGGTTTGCATTTACATTTCAGGGCAAAAGGTATACGTACACCCGACTACCACAGGGATATAGTGAAAGTCCAACAATATTCGCACAAGAGATGGCTAGCAACCTGGCGGGATTTTCTCCACCAGGGGGCAGTCAAGTATTACTTTATGTAGATGACATCTTGCTTGCAGCCCCCACCCAGCAGCAATGCAGGGAAGACACAATAGCATTGTTGAAATTTTTGGCAGAGCAAGGACATAAAGTGAATAAACATAAATTGCAACTTTGGAAAGAGCAGGTTAAATACCTGGGATATGTGATATCCAAAGAAGATAGAACATTAGATGAAGATAGGAAAACAGCAATTTTACAAGCACCTAAACCAACTACCAAAAAGGAAATGATGTCCTTCTTGGGAACGACTAATTTTTGTCGAGTTGGATACCGAATTATGCTTTGAAACAGCTCCATTGGCTGATTTAATATTTAAATCACCAATGGCAGCACAAGAAATACTACATTGGACATCGGAAGCAGAAACGGCTTTTTGCAGACTAAAACAACTGATAGTTTCATCGTTAGTTTTAGGGCTTCCGAATTACCATAAGAGATTTTTCCAGACTGTAGATTGTAGGCAGGGATATATGACGTCAGTACTGACGCAACAACATGGCAGCAAGCAACGCCCCATAGCTTATTATTCATCACAGTTAGATCCGGTGGCATGATCATTGCCACCCTGTGTACAAGCAGTTGTTGCAGCAGCTATGGCAGTGCAAGCTTCGGCCTCAGTGGTATTGTTTCATCCTCTCACATTGAGAGTACCTCATGCAGTTGCGATAATTTTACTGCAAGAAAAAATAGCATTTTTGTCCCCTGCCAGACATCTTTCTTGTATGACCATACTATTGAGTCAACCTCACATGACAATTGAACGATGCACAACATTAAATCCATCGACATTACTTCCGATTCCTGTAGATGGCACACCACACAGTTGCCTACAGGAAATGGAACAAATAACCACACCTAGACAAGATCTCACTGATGTGCCTTTAGCTGATGCAGAGGTGACATTTTATGTGGACGGATCCTGTAGACGAGGACCTACAGGAAAGAACCTAGTGGGTTATGCAGTAGTGACAGATAATGAAATCATAGAAGCACAACCCCTGCAACATAACCTGTCTGCTCAAGCAGCAGAATTGGTAGCTTTGACACGTGCCTGCACTCTAGCGAAAGACAAATGTGTTAACATATATACTGACAGTCAGTATGCTTTCTCTACAGTGCATGTTTTTGCGCAACAGTGGAAGAACAGAGGAATGATAACATCCACTGGCAAACCGATTAATCATGCACAATTGATTTTGAACCTGTTAGATTCTATTCAGTTACCCACTAGAGTAGCTATTTGTAAATGTGCAGCCCATACCAAACAACAGGATAAAATTTCAAAAGGGAATGCTCGGGCTGATGCAGCTGCAAAGCAAGCTGCCTCAGACCTAGAAACTGTGTTTTCAAATGAAGAACTACAACCTTCTGAAACTCTAGATTTAGAAATGTTAAAAACAATGCAGACATTAGCTACAAAAGCGGAAAAGCAAAAGTGGATAAAACGAGGAGCAATCCTTGAAGAGGGACTGTACATCTCCAAAGAGAAAAAGCCAATATTGCCATCTAATTTATTTAGATATGCAGCTTTGTTGAGTCATGGGCAGAGCCATGTCTCAACAGGGGGGATGGTACAGTTAGTTAACAAAACATTCCAAACATACGGATTCACGAATTATACACAAAAATTTTGTGCAGCTTGTCATATTTGTAGCAAACACCATGCACAGGGAGCATTTAAACCAAAGCGAGGGAGCTTTCCGACACCACCCTATCCGTTCCATACTATTTGTATGGATTTTATAGAACTGAATAAATGTGAAGGGAAAAAATACTGTTTAGTGATCATAGATATGTTTTCAAAATGGGTAGAAGCTTTTCCGACCAGGAATCCGGATGCAGCAACAGTGGCAAAAGCCTTAGTGAAAGAAATCATTCCTAGATTTGGCATACCGGAAAGAATTTATAGTGACAATGGAACACATTTTGTTAATCAGACAATACACCAGCTTGGGAGATTCTTTGGGATTTCTTTGAAAAACCATTGTGCTTATCACCCCCAGTCAGCAGGACTGGTGGAGAGGTACAATAGAACTTTGAAAAACAAGTTGAGAAAATTGATGAGTGAGACTCAAAAGACTTGGATTTGCTGTCTGCCTTTAGCACTGCTGAGTATGAGAACTGTTCCAAATGTAAAGGGCTTGACCCCTTTTGAGGTAGTGTTTGGAAGAGCATATTGTGTGCCACAATGGAAGGCCCTCATGCCTGCAGAGCTGGAGGCCGATAGCTCATTAGCTAGTTATATGAAGAAATTGTTAACAAATAAGACTGTTTTGCAGTTGAACTCTTTTTCAGACAAAGAAAAAACAAAACCGGAAGCTGTGCTGACCCCGGGGTCCTGGATCTGGCTGAAAGTCGTCAAAAGAAAGAACTGGGCGAGTCCAAAGTGGGAAGGTCCGTACCAGGTACTATTGGCAACACCTACTGCAGTAAAAATTGCTGAGAGATCATCTTGGGTTCATTTGACGACTGTAAACCACTCAAAGAGTTTAAGTTGGATAAACATTTTTTAACTGATATACCACAGAAACAGGATGGCCAGAGGCAGAGTGTATAAAAATGCAAAACAACCCCAAAGACATTGGTTCACTGGCCTACTGATCATACACTTATTAACCATGTTTGTAGTGACCTTTTTGTTGTTATGGTTTTTCTTGCATATAACTACAGAAGTGAAATTGATAAAACGTGATGAACTGGCTATAGACTGGCACCCGAACTTCAACACATACCTGGCTATGAAACGAGTCTATGTAGAAACTATGAACGTTTCGAATTGCTGGGTTTGTACTGCAATACCTACAGCATATGGAGGACTTTTAATGTCTGCTGTCCCCCTGGGGATAAATGAAACTTGGGAAAATCTATTATTTGACACGGGTACTGTGAGATCACAAGACAAAGTGGCATTATATTTACCCGTTACTCAGAGAGGAATTGTTTGCTTTGTTAAAAATGATGCACTCCAGGTTGGTTGGAGTAATTGTAACATAACTGTGTCTTACAAATGTTATATAAAACCTGTAGACCAAGGTACTAGTTGTAGCTCGAACTATGGTTCGTATTTAAGCCTGATGAAAACAACATTGAGAGATGTGCAAAAGACTCCTGAAATATATAGACAATTATCTGTTATAGATAAAAAAATGTTTCATTCAGGGTTAACCCGCATCAGTACTAAAGTAGAAAACTGTTATTTTGTTTGTGGGAAAAAGGCCTATAAATGGTTACCTGAGAATTGGTCCGGCAGTTGTTTTTTGGGTTATCTGGTTCCAGCCATAAGACATACTGCAGAATTGCCCCTGGGTAAAATACGCAATGTGAGAAATGCAGCTCAGCAAGCCGAGAATACAGTCAAAAACCTGCTAATCCGTGGGTAAGATTGAAGCAAGCTGGAAGGATCATTCGCTGTGAAGGACAAAGAAAAATTGACTCATATGGACTTGAGTGACAGTGTCATATCCTGGGCTGGAATATTCCCAGCCTACGGAGCAGTCAAATCGATTTGGGAACTGAGGAAATTGTCAAAACTCCTCAAGTAATGAGCAATGCGACTTTTTCCGCTCTTGAACTTGTGACTGATGAAATGAATGCAATGAGGACAGTCGTACTACAGAACCGAATGGCTCTCGACTTCACCCTAGCGGCGAGAGGTGGTACGTGCGCGCTTATCAAAGAAGAATGCTGTGCATACATTCCAGACAACCAACATGAAATCAATGATCACCTGGAGGTAATACAGCAGGTGTCAGCAATGGCGGAACCAGGCCCAAACCCACTGACGAACTTTTTCCAGAATCTATTTGGGGGGTGGGGGTCGGTCCTTATGAATATTCTGATTGCTATTTGTGTAGTACTGCTCATAATTGGAGCATGTGTCTGCTGCGGGATACCCTGTGTGAAAAAATTAGTTAGGGACCTAGTTGACATATCAGTAACTGAAACTATGTACCAAGACGTGGAATTGAATTTGTTGATACCAAGCGAAAGCCTATCTGAAATATAAAACAAATGACTTACTTAGCTGAAAGTCCTTGAAGGGAAAAGGCTAAGAAATGAAATGATATTATTTATGTTTCAAATAGAATGAAATGCATTAACAGGAGGGAGAATGTTAGAAAAATATGTATTCACATATAAGCTGCTAGAAGAATATGTATTTCACATATACAAGCTGCTAGAAGAATATGTATTTCACACATATAAGCTGTTAGGAAAATATGTATTCAAATATATCAACTGTTAGAGACATATATAAAACTGTGTGGTCAGACATATATAAATGTACTTGAACATATATGAAGTGCAAAGATTGAAAAATAGAATAATATGTAATGCATTTAATTCTGTTTTACTAGAATGGTAGTAGAAATGAACTTGCATATTATTGCTTGAAGCATAGCTGCAGTGTGATTAGAAACTTGACCCTGACAGTAGCCAGCTCGGCTGGCTCATGTCTGTCAATGAAAGATTATTTTGCAAAGTTAGAAAATAATGAATCTGTGTGCATGTATATCTTTTCCTGCTTCCACCAGAAGAATGGCCTTGTGCGCACTATCAGAGATAATGTCCATCTGGTGGACAAGAAAGAGACAAAGAGAAGTATTAAAGAAGACATGCATCCATTGTATTCGAACTAATCTAAGAGCCTTGAATTGGCTACATCCTCAGAAGGACATTGTGACTGACCAGGTGCTTGCAAGGCTGTAATATTCTCATGGGAAAAAGATTTTTGAAAAACACTATCTCAGCACTTTTTCATAAGTTACTATGATGTAAAGACCCTGTCACTGACCACGTCAGTGAGGTGGGCAAAAGCTGATTGTAAAACATATAAAATGGCAGGTATTTCCTGAATAAAGTTAGACAAAATTCTGTACAAGTTTGTGTATGGTTTTTTGCCTCCTAATGTACATTAGAGAATACGTATACAGTAGATACCTGAGAATCCTGCATTACTGTCTGTTATTGTGAATGATTTTTTACAGTCTGATTTTAACAATTTATCTAACAATTTGTCCATTACTATGTGCCTATTTTTTCTGTATAGCTTACCTGTGATATGGTGCTTGTATATTAATTTGTATAACATTTGTTTGCAATTATGTTGTTTCTGTGATAGTTGGTTTGTTTTAACTGTGGACCCTTTCTCCCCAGATCTGTAATTTAACTGAATAATATTTTTTTTTTGTGTTTGTTTTATCTGTGGAGCTTTTCTATTTTCTCCCAGGGCCTCTACTGGAAATGCATTTTCTGCCCAGTGGACTTTCCTGGTCAACAAATGCCAATAAAAAAAAATATATATAAATATATATATATATATATATATATATATATATATATACATACATATGGGTCTACCTGAAAATATCGAATCGGAATCCTATAAGATTGAAGACCACATCAGACAACATCAGAGAAAACTCATTTCAGTGAAGGACTGGATCTGCAAAATGTATTCCCAGGGTAAGTAACCTGTTGGTCAACAAGGTGAACTTTGCCCTTTTCCCAACTGTAATGCGATCTTGGAGTTGATATATTTAGTTAGGGGAGATATGCCCCTCATCTGGGTGGGTTGGGGATGGTACAATTTCGTTTCCGTGATTTTTGGTGTTAGTGGTTACTTAACCTGGGAAGATATTTATCAATCTGGTCTTTCACTGATATGAGTTTTAGTTGATTTCTTTTCAGCAATGATGTTTTTGATGTTGTGGGACTTTGACATTCTGAAGTAGACCCACACATATATATGTATATACACACACACACACACACACACACACACACACACACACACATGCACGCACATGCACACACACACACACACACACACACACACACACACACACACACACACACACACACACACACACACATACATACATACATACATACATACATACAAGGACACACCCATATGTGTATTTTTCTGAAATATCATCTGTGTCTATAGAATTTTGTGTATTATTGTCATGTTAAATGTAGTCTATGGTTTGTATGCACATTGAGCTCAACAAAGAAATGTAATTTTCCTCGGTTCGCACTTGTGTGAATCGAAGTGACAATAAAGTATATTTTGACTTTGACACTTTTCCATAGAAAGTTTTATGTCATTGCATGTTTGGTAGGAAACTTTCTGTTCAATACTGGTAATTAAAACGATATATAACAGTCATTCGCCAGTTATGCAGTCTGGTACTGCAAACACATGAATTATATCAAGTCAGATTGCCATATATATCCCCTATTCTTAGTCTCACTACCCGTTTTATGTCTAGTCACTTATGGGTATGTCCACTGACTGCAACTTGTCACTGCTTTGACTGTCTACATGTAATCACATTTCTTTGGTTCTTTCTGTCATGTACAATACTGTACTATTTTTAAATATTATACTCTTTTTTTTACTAGTGGCTTAAGAAACTTCCACTTTGTATGACATTTTAAGGGAACGCCAGTGAGTACATGGTCTAGATTACCTAGAGTAATAATGATATGTAGTGAAGGTCATTGAAATGTTTAATGATCAATAGTTGTGTTATCAATACATAAAGGCTGCTATGGAAAATAACTTTCATATTTAGCAGCCGATAGGTATAATATTGTACTGGTAAGAAAAACATTACTATATGTCTGTAATACGATTTGTACCTGTATCGCATTCTCACATTTCTTCATTTGGTGTGAGCTTCTTCTTTCATCAGTTGATGCAGAGAGTAAAAGTTGTGAGCTGTAGTTCTTGTGGTAAAGGGTTTGATTCCCTCCACTCCCACTTGCATGCTGTGTGATCTTGATTAAATCACTACAGTGCTAGGGGTAAACTGGGACTATAGTTAGAATCCCCAGACTAGTAACTAACTATGAACCTGTACATGTAGAAAACTATATACTACTTATCAGTGCCATTTTTATGCTTCTCACTCTCAGGGTGTGGAGATGTACTTAAGTGCTCAGCACTGCAAAGTATAAATGGAACATTTGGCATTACAGAGTATAAGTGGAACCCTCAACATTACAGCTTAGATGTGAAACACTCAGCATTACAGTAAATGGATAGTGCAGTGGTGCAGCAGTTAGCAATGTCACCTCACAGCAAGAGGTTCTCCGGTTCAATTCTCAAATGAAATGCGTTCTGTGCAGACTCTGCATGTCCTCCCTGTGTTCGTGTGGGTTTCCTGCATGTACTCTGATTTCCTCCCACATTCCAAAGGCATGCATTTGGAGTATTTCTCCCTGGGCCTCCACTGAAAATAGTCTCTCTCTTAGTCAGACTTTACCGGTTAACAAATATTAAATAAATAAATAAATGTATGGAATACTCACCATTACAATGTATTTGTGGAATGCAGCAGTACAGCATATATATGGGACCCTCAGTGTTACAGCTTAGACGTGAAACACTCATCATTGCAGTGTATATACAGAATATTCACCATTATAATGTATTTGTGGAATATCTTAGAGTAGCATATACATGGAACCCTTATTGTTACAGTTTAGAAGTGAAACACTCATCATCACAGTATATATACAAAATTCTCAGCATTATAATGTATATGTGGAACACAGCAGTGCAGCATATATGTGGAACATAGGTGCATGGTGCATACTTGTCTCAGTAGCTCAACAGCTAGTGCACTTGTCTATGATGCTAGAAGATCTGAAAGCTGTAGGTTCTATTCACATGCTAAGCAGCTGGATTAATTTTTCCTATACTGACACTCCAGTGCTGGATTCCTGTGCATGATGTCCTTCAGATGAATCAAGGTCCCATATGCGTAAAGTGGTGGTAGCTCAGGTTGATGTAAAACTATACTTATCAAAAACAGAAGGGGAAGTTTCTGTTGCCCTGGCCAAATTTTCAAACAATCAGTATAAATGCTATCTTGAGACTCATTTGAAAAGAGGTCATTGGCCTAGTGGAACTAACCCAGTAAACAAAGTGTAAATAAATAAATAAATGGAAAACGCAACATTGCAGTGTACATACTAAACAATCTGTGTTAAGGTGCATATGTAATAGACTTAGCTCTCCACTGTATATGTGGTACATGGGTCTATATTAGAACATTGAAGTTTCACAACTTCGAATATTCTAATACTGACCCCTATTCTGCGAACACTGAAAATAGCGAAGCTACGGAACACAGAATTTCTTCCTAGGGAAGGAATTTGGTTGGCTATTCCTGTGGCTTCTCTATGTTCAGCACTGTGGTGGAAAGTTACAGGTCGGGATCAGATAAGTGTGCGATTGTGTGGACGTGAGGGTTAGGGTGCGGGGTAGGTGAGTTAGGGTTAGGGCGCGGGTGAGCTGAGTGTGCGATAGTGGTGGACCTTAGGGTTAGGGTTTGGGTTAAGGTAAATAGATAGCTAGTAGTGTGTGTGTACAGTTTAGTGTAGGGTTAGATGTAGGATTATAGGTGTATGTGTGTGGATTGCTGTTTGTTTGGTGTGTTTGTGTTGTGTGTATGTGTGTCGGAACAGCAAATTTTTACCCTGGGAAAAAAATTTGCTGTTCTGCATGTTCGATATTGTCAGTGTTCGCTGAATAGGGATCGATATTAGAACATTTGACATTTTAAAAAGTCAGTGTTCTAATATAGAACCATGGTACACTCAGAGTGGGCTGGATTGATGAACACCTTCACAAAGTGTCCACCATTCTGAGTGAAAAGACAGCACAGGCATAACTCCCACCTTCTTCCTCATAATTTTAGTTGGCCTACTGATTTCCTTGCAACCTTAAATGTCAAGTGAAATTCATAAACAATAGCACAATGTGTAGACTATGTCAACACTTAGTGTGATCTCTCTGAGTTAAAAGACAGCACAAAAAATGTTGTAGGGATGTTCTTGAACACAGATTGTGTACACTTAGTGTACTCTTACTGAAGGCATTCATGAATCCAGTCCTATATAAAACCCTCAGCAGTACAGTGTATATACTAAACACTCAGTGCTAAAGTATACATGCAGTATACTTATTACTACATTGTATATATGGTGCTCTCTGCATATATAAAACCTTCAACATTGCAGTATACATACGAAACACTCAACGCTAAAGTGTACATGTAGTATACTTAATACTACATTGTATATGTGGAGTACTTAGCATATGTAAAACACCCAACATTGCAGTGTATACACTAAACAGTAAGGGCTAAAGTGAATATGTAGTATACTTAGTACTACATTGTATATGTGGTGCTCTCAGCATATGTAAAACTCTCAACATTACAGTGTATATACTAAACACTCAGTGTTAAAGTGTCTGTGCAGTACACTTAGTACTGCATTGTATATGTGCTGCACTCAGCATATGTAAAACCCTCAGCATTACAGTGCATACACTAAAGACTCAGCACTAAAGTGTATATGCAGTATACTTAGTACTACATTGTATGTGTGGTGCACTCAGCATATGTAAAACCCTCACTATTACTCTGTATATACTAAACACTCAGTGCTAAACTGTGCATGCAATGTATTTAGCACTGCATTGTATATGTGGTACACTCATCATATGTAAAACCCTCAACATTACAGTGTATATACTAAACATTCAGCACTAAAGTGTACACGCAGTATACTTAGTACTACATTGCATATGTGCCCCCAACATTACAGTGTATATACTAAACACTCAGAGCTAAAGTGTACATGCAGTATACTTAGAACTACATTGCATATATGGTGCACTCAGCACATGTAAAACTCTTAACAATTCAGTGTGTATAGCAAACGCTCAGTGCTAAATTGTACATGTAGTATACTTAGAACTAGATTGTATATATGGTGTGCTCAGCATATGTAAAACCTTCAACATTACAGTGTATAGACTAAATGCTCAGAGTTAATGTGCATATGATGTAGTCTTAGTACTACATTTTATGTGTGGCACACTGAGCATATGTAAAACTCTCAACATTGCAGTGTATATACTAAACACTCAGCACTATAGTGTACATGTAGCATACTTAATACTACATTGTATATGTGTGTGGTGCACTCAGCATATGTAAAACCCTCAATGTTACAGTGTGTATACTAAACACTCAGCGTGAAAGTGTACATGCAGTATACTTAGTACTACATTGTATATGTGGTGCTCTCAGCATATGTAAAACTCTCAACATTACAGTGTATATACTAAACACTCAGTGTTAAAGTGTCTGTGCAGTACACTTAGTACTGCATTGTATATGTGCTGCACTGAGCATATGTAAAACCCTCAGCATTACAGTGTATACACTAAAGACTCAGCACTAAAGTGTATATGCAGTATACTTAGTACTACATTGTATGTGTGGTGCACTCAGCATATGTAAAACCCTCACTATTACACTGTATATACTAAACACTCAGTGCTAAACTGTGCATGCAATGTATTTAGTACTGCATTGTATATGTGGTACACTCATCATATGTAAAACCCTCAACATTACAGTGTATATACTAAACATTCAGCACTAAAGTGTACACGCAGTATACTTAGTACTACATTGCATATGTGCCCCCAACATTACAGTGTATATACTAAACACTCAGAGCTAAAGTGTACATGCAGTATACTTAGAACTACATTGCATATATGGTGCACTCAGCACATGTAAAACTCTTAACAATTCAGTGTGTATAGCAAACGCTCAGTGCTAAATTGTACATGTAGTATACTTAGAACTAGATTGTATATATGGTGTGCTCAGCATATGTAAAACCTTCAACATTACAGTGTATAGACTAAATGCTCAGAGTTAATGTGCATATGATGTAGTCTTAGTACTACATTTTATGTGTGGCACACTGAGCATATGTAAAACTCTCAACATTGCAGTGTATATACTAAACACTCAGCACTATAGTGTACATGTAGCATACTTAATACTACATTGTATATGTGTGTGGTGCACTCAGCATATGTAAAACCCTCAATGTTACAGTGTGTATACTAAACACTCAGCGTGAAAGTGTACATGCAGTATACTTAGTACTACATTGTATATGTGGTGCTATCAGCATATGTAAAACCCTCAACATTACAGTGTATATACTAAACACTCAGGGATAAAGTGAACATTTGTTATCCTTAGTACTACATTGCATATGTGGTGCACTCAGCATATGTAAAATCCTCAACATTACAGTGTATACACTAAACAATCAGTGCTAAAGTGTACATGTAGTATACTTAGGACTACATTGTATATGTGGGGCGCTCAGCATATGTAAAACCCTCAACATTACAGTGTATATACTAAACGCTCAGAGTTAAAGTGCATATGATGTAGTCTTGGCACTACATTTTATGTGCTGTACACTCAGCATATGTAAAACCCTCACTATTACAGTGTATATACTAAACACTCAGCGCTAAAGTGTACATGCAGTATACTTAGAACTACATTGTATATGTGGTACACTCAGCATATGTAAAACCCTCAACACTGCAGTGTATATACTAAACACAGTGCTAAAGTGTACATGGAGCATACTTAGTACTACATTGTATATGTGGTACACTCAGCTTATCTAAAACCCTCAACATTGCAGTGTAGATGTGAAATACTTCACATTACAGTGTATACGAGGAACACCTGGTATTAATATATATATATATATATATATATATATATATATATATATATATATATATATATATATATATATATGTGAAACACTCACCTTAATTACCATGTTTGTCATCCAATGCCTGTAACTTCCAATTCTCCATCACCTAGTTCCCATTCCTTTCGCATTTATACTGGACTTCCACAAGCAGCAAGTGAGGTGTGTGAAGTGTAGGTATCAATGCTGTTATTCAGCATTTTTATTACATCTTTAAAACAATATCATCATACACAAACACTGACATATATGAATTCTTAAAAAGCAATTGTCAAAAATGAATACAAGCAAAACAAAACAGTTACTGCTACAAATTGCATTAACTGATAATTTAGAAGACATACATATAATTGAGATCAGAGATTATTTAAGAAAGATGGTGGAAACATGCTGTGGGGAGGTGCCTGCAAAGATGTAATCCATTTCTAACTTAATGTACCTGTTACTTATGGTTGGTTTTAGCCCAATTCTTTGGTGCACTTTGGATGACCTTTGGAAAGACAACTATATGTCTCTGCACACCAACAAGTGTTTATATTTCTTTAAGGGCATCTTAATCTGTAGGTCAGACAATAACATCCAGATAGACTGAGTCAGCATTATACTATAGTGCAGTTAGCAAAACTGGTCTGGCATATTTATAGCTCCAGAACTTGGGCATACACCTGCCATCTCAGAGTCACTTCCTTGCATCTCACATCCAAGGGCTAAAATTATACTCTACTAATTCCTGATTACCAGTACCCACTGTAAAACAAATGTAAGTGATATTTGTATAACTGCTCTTCAGTATTGTCTGTTATATTCTGCAGGTTGATGTACTGCGCATGTGTATGGGACTTACATTCCCACAATTGCACAGTATATTAGGGCAGTGCAGGAGAAGCAAAGGAGAAAGGAAAGTCTCCATTGCTTTTTTTCACTATTTTTTAAAAAAATGTAGCTTTTAATAGGGACAGCACAAAAATACAAGGAAAACCAGGCATGTTTCAGTTTTTTTAGTTTTGCAGAACATACCTGATTTTTTTCATATTTTGTTCTGCCCCACTTCATATACCAATAGAAAGTCTGTCTGCTCAGTGGTACATTAGTGGCCAGACTTTTTTTCTGTTGGTATATGCTTGAATTACAGCATGCATGCTGATTAGGCTGTCCAATCAGTGTGCATGTTTTGGAATACTAATGACCTCTTATTATATAATTATACATATTCTACTCCTCAGCAATCATAGCTAGTTAGCTTGCAGAAGATAATTCATGGACAAGGACATGTATGTATGTATGCATCAGCTTTAAATTGTTCTACAGATTGCATTTCTCTAGACTGCAAGCATCTAACAGGTTTTGAAAGGAAGTGAACACTAGACCTAGATTTGTATGTTGTGTCAGATGGGGGGAAAAATAACCTTTTACTGGTCCAAATATCCACCGTAGATTTTAATTTTAATTTTTCAGCTCCAGGTGACCATTAAAGAGAATGTATAAGACTAATAAGTGTAAAGTCGTAGAACTTTACTGAACTGTTTTAAGGCAAATGGGCAACAAAAAGCAGTTCCAATCTTTGAATCTACTCTAATGGGACTTAGAATACCAACGAATAGCTAGGTGTGATGTATTGTCTAAAATCTGTACCTCTGCTTGTTCCCTTATCAGTCTAGACTCACAGGAGTTACGTGATGTTTGTTAGAGAGAGAATGAACCTAATGTAAATGCTTTAATAGAATACAAAACAACTGCTACATCACTTCATTAATAACAATATATTTTCACCTTATCAACTCGGCTTTACTGCAACTACCTGGCTATCATTCTTAAATGTTATTAACAGAAGCAAAAACTGCAGCCTTTTTTACTACTGCCATATTTATAGATGTAGCTAAAGCCACTAATACTGAATTCCTTCACTGCTCCATCAATGACCATCAGAAATGGACCTTAGCACCGACATAATAACCTATATTTAAAGCTACACTTCCAAACATTTTCAAGCCGTTAGATGGCCACAAACCTTCTCTTAGTTTCTTCCTATAAACATTGGTGTACTGCATGGATGTATACTAGGATCTTTTGTTTTCTTCAACTTCCACTACAATATGCACTCTATCCTCTCTAACCATTCTTAATTTAAATATGCAGATAACTCCACTCTAAGTATTTCATCCAGTTACAACATATCACACAAAATAACTCATAACTGAAGACTGGCTACAAGACTCAAAGCTACTACTAATTGTTAATAAAACAAAGCTGCTTTTAGAAAGCCCAGAAGAAATCTCAATTACCTCTTAAATCAACACCAGTATTGAAAAAGTAACCCATGCCAAACTTCTTGATATGATCATCAATCCAAACTGTCTTTTGACAAACAGTTACAATATGTAACCTCTAAAATCAATAAAAATATTGGCAAACTCTACAAATTGAAACCTTACTTAACTAAAAAATTACAGCTCAATATAGCTCAAACACTATTTCTCCCAAATCTGAAATTCCTCTCCTCTAACCTAACCAATATTCCCAAAACTCATCTTTATAAACTAGAACAAAACTGTAATAACGTTGCCAGATATGCTGCAAAAGTCCCAGACTCAACTAACCACTGCTATGACTAGAGCTACATTACTAACTGATATTGTATCAATTAAAAACTATACGAAAAATACTTTTGTATACCTAGCAAAAGTATATTCCTATCCAGGATAGTTAACAAATACACTTTAACTGGAAACTTGTGGTCATAAACCAAAAACCTCATGAAAATAACCAACTCATACGGTCTCTGTGGTGACTCATTTTACAGTGTCTATGTAGTCAATTGATGGCTGTAGAAAAGTTAGGGGGGGGCAAAGGTCAACTGCCCTAGGTGCAAGGTCTTAGAGGTGTGATCAGTGGTAGAGCAGTACCAGCATGTATTTCTGAAATGGCATTTCAGAATCATGGATTGCTGTTAGGGTGAACCACAAGATGTGCTTTGCAAACAGCTATTTTTAGAGTAAAAGTGACAGCCACATTACACTGTTCATGAAACTATTGACAATGGTTATACAAAGCATGAGGAAACACTGAATAATCACTAAAGTTCTTAGATTTACATGTCAGTAGCCAATGCATTGAAAAATGAACTAAAACAGGAAAATGAGCTGCACGTCCTAGTACAAGCCAAAATAGCACTTAATAACACAAAGTGGGTAGTCTAAACATACAGTGTATTTTTAAACAGGATCAAAGTTTCCTGCTAAAGCTCCTACCATTTGAATCTTTGCAGTACTTCAAGAGGCAGTGCTGTTAGTGCAAGATGTTTATTACACACAAATTAATTAGTACACTTAATAAACCAGTGACATAACACATGCGATGTAACAAATAATTTCTGTGTATCCACAATAAAAAAATAAATAAAGTCAGATTTTTTTTTTGTTTCCGGCGTTAAGGATTAAATAGTTACATTACAGCTTTGTGCTATTGAATCTTCTAAGATGTGTGTAACAACTTCTATAAATATAAAAATGCATTACAGAACAATAGATGCATTCAGTTATCCAAAACAACAATATAGAAACAATTCTATCAATTAAGTAATTAATGTAATAGTAATAATAATAATAATAATGATTATAATAATAATAATAAAAATAATAATAATCTCATGAAACAATAAAAAAGCATTTTAAAACAATATATTTCAATACTCTTGATAATGCTTCTAAGAATGGCAACACAAAGCACATTGTAAATCTTATTACATAATAAATATCATTGACTACAGTGTTACATAAGTAACCAAATTAAGCAATTAAAAGAAAGAAGCATTGCATAAAAGTAAATGTCTGCCAATGCTTTCTTGCTGTAATACCAGTATTGCAACTGTTGTAATGTGAAATGTCTGGAATGAAAAAAAAAGATGAACTGACTCTGAGATAGGGCAGTCAGTGTATATATATATATGGGCAGAGCTCTGAAAAAAGTCTATTTTGAATATAGTACTAACATGAAGCATTCCTTGCTTTTTAGGCAGTGTGTGCAAAATTAAATAAATATAGATTACCCAGTTTTGCAATATTTTGCCCTATATCATATTGATGAAGCCATGCCATGAAGAGAAGTAGTAATATTCTAATGTATTGTGACTTTTCATAACATTTTTGCAGTCCGTGGCTTAGATTAAAGAAGTTTAAATCAGTCTATAAAAACTGAGATCTGCCACGTATATTATCTTTTTTAAATGATCTATAAGTTTTAGGTCAAAACATTTTAAAAGTGAACATTATGTCCATTCATTTAATAAAATTCTGCCCTGGAATCTCAGCAGATTTTTGACATGATATTTCTTGATAAGCAACATTGGTAAAAGTTTGTATATCTTAAGTCATTCAATTTATAACCTCTACTTTTAGCTAGCCCTAGTCAGTAAAGTAAGACATTTATTTTACTCACACAAACGTATAAACATTTAAAGAAATTAAGAATGTTGCACTCTGTTAACATCTTTTTCCACAGTGGCACAGACATAGCAATACACTGATGTCTGTCCAGAAGCTACAGATGTGACATTTGCATTATTACAGGTAATGAACTTATGCATGCATTCTTCTATTGATATTTTTTATATTAATTTGTCAGACATATACCTGTTATGTCCCTATCCTCAATAGTAGATTTTTATACCATTTGTGCAACCAAACATTAGTAATGAAATAAACTTGACTTACATAAATGCTTCCACCAGTTCCAAAACCTTTATTTTTATTCTTCACTGGGCTGCTATTATAGCGTAAGCCATCTTTGGAACAGAAGGGTGTGCTCTGCTTATAAGATGATTATTGACTTTAACTTCTATATTAAAGGTTCATCCAATAGTCAAGTCAATAAATAAAGTGGAATAATGTAGATTCCATATCAGACATGTGATGATGCATCAACTCTGTGCCCTTAACAGTCATGGTATTCCACGTGTACTGTCTTCATGTGTTTTATGGACCAGGACTAGGTGTATAACTTCATGCCTTCACATGTCCTGTCTGAGGTACTATATGGGACTTTGCACCCACCACTGAATGCCACTACTAATTGTCATGCTGTTCTTGCATTTTCAAACTGAGTCTAGAACCTGCATTCTCATTGTTAAATATATATAAAGTGGGCACAGGAATCCTACAAGAGTGTGTCTTGTCACACCTCAGCAAAAATTTCATAGACAATGATGAGACACTGCAGAATTTTAGAGATTATCCAGCTTGTGGATATGAGGACTGCATGCTTGCTGTTTACAGATGAGGTTGTCCTTTGGATTTCAAGTAAGAGACGTTGCATTAGTTAGTGGTGGCGTAGTGACAGCTGGATCATAGGAGAAGATCTCAGTATGCCAATCAGTCTATCTCTGCATTCACCTATGGTCATAAGCTTTGTGTATTGACTAAGAAGATAGCAACTGGCAATCCAAATATGAAAAATGCTTATCTGTGGAGTTGTTGGGAAGTCTTAATAGCAATGTAGGAACCCTGGCAATACAGAAGGATCGCAAAGCTGAGCCAATACTCATCAAGTTGAGACAGGTATTTTGAGATTATGTAGGCACCTAGAATACTTGTATTTATTAATTTAGTGATGTTACATGTATATTTATAGTCAGTGAAGTTTGATATTATAAAAAGTAATAATAAAAGCAACAAAACAGACTCATAAAACATGATGGTGGCATTGTAATGTTCAGCTTGCCTAGGAAAGCATGGGTTTTGACAGGATAAGCTATTGACTGTTGCAAGGTATAGCTAAGTGTACTACCCCACTATGGAGAGGATAGACATGCATTTTAGACATTAACTGTCATGTCATAGTTCCATCTACCACACAGAAAGCCTAATGCAAGAAAAAAAAATAAAATGTAGAAAGATCATTACATCCTGGAATGAGCTAAAATCAGACCAGAAGAACAATGTTCATTTGTGTGATAAATTGACCTAGGAGTGCAATATCACATCAGTCTAAAAAAAAAAGAGAAAGACAGACTTTTCACTATGTCACATATATGGCAATCTTTCAGCTCCAGTAAGATAATAACCAACAATAATTGTGGTACTAAGGTTAAATGATTCACTTAAAACCAAAAAATGTATTCAAAGAACCATAAAAGTGAACCAAGCAATGAGGCAGTATAAAAAGGTTAATTTGAATCTAAAACATAAGCACTTTCAGTTTAAAAACTGCTTCATCAGATATTCACATTTAACACAGCTTTTAAGCTGTGGAAGTGCTTATGTTTTAGCACTGAATAAAGCTTTTTAAACCGCCTCAATGTTTAATTCTCTTTTGTGGTTCTTTGGATCCAGTAAGATAATCTCAAACCAGATCAAAACCATTGCATGTACAAAAGCTACTGGATCAGACAGATGCCTTCTAACTACATTTATAAGTAGAAAACAGTTAGAAATCACACTAGAAACATGTTCACTGATTCAGGACAATTGAAAACGTCTTTACTGAGAAGAACGAGAACACTTTTATTCATTTTTGCAGACATCATCAGACAAAAAGAGTGCAACAGCAACAGTCATTTAAGTCGATACATATGCTGCTCAGCATTTTATGAGCTGTATAAAATAACATGACAAAAGGTTCAAAGTCTGTGGAGTCCAAAACAGATCATTGAGGAGAAGCATTGCATGATAGGGCCAGTGACAGCTGAGCTGATGGAGAGAGAAAGGCCAAATGCAAGATGAGGAAAGGGGATGGCCAACTGCAAATAAGGTGTAGTTCAAAGCTGTTCTATCAAGTTGTTGAACAGGAAACCAAGATGGGTTAGCTGTCAATGAATGAAAATTATACAGACAGGTACAGCATTTTTTTCCAAGCTTCAGATAGTGCCAAAGTATCACATGCTTAATACTGTTCTCCGGAGTGCCACATACATGATGCTGTTCTCCAGAGTACCACATGCTTTATGCTGTTGTCCGGAGTACCACATGCATGATGCTGTTCTCTGGAGTACCACATGCTTGATTCTGTTCTCCAGAGTACCACATGCATGATGCTGTTCTCCAGAGTACCACATGCTTGATGCTGTTCTCCACAGTACCACATGTTTGATGCTGTTCTCTGGAGTACCACATGCATGATGCTGTTCTCCAGAGTACCACATGCTTGATGCTGTTTCCCAATGTACCATGCACTTGAGATTGCTCTTCATAGTATTATTGGTAGTGACTACATCTCTCTTCCAAAACACACAGGGATGTCTGTAGGAGTAGTGGTCTAAATGACTCTATAAGATGTCTGTAGGAGTAGTGGTCTAAATGACTCTATAAAATGACTGTTGAAACTACAGAAATAAATGAGCAGTCTTACTACAGAGGCTGCCTTCAGTGCTGACCATCTTATTTCTATTTCTGACCTCCCCTAATATGCATCCATTTTTGAGGGAAGCAGTTTACTTTAACTCAACCACTTTGGTTGTAGTTCTTCTGCCTCTTCAGCATGTATTTTACATATGAGCCTTCCCTGGACTCTTTCTGGCACTACAAACACATGAATTCTGGTCATCTATCACTTTTTAGTCCTAGACTATTTGTTTTATCCAACTTAATCCATTTTCATTATGTACTGAGCTTTTTTTCATACTGTTGTTTATCTTGTGGTATTGCATATAATTTTGTCAAAGCTCATTGGCCCAACTTCCTCATTCAAAGGATATATTTGTGATTTCACGGGCATAGATTAGTGTGTGTGTGTGTGTGTGTGTGCACGCTCGCGTACGTGCGTGCATGAGCATGTCTGTGACTGTATGTTCTTTGTTGCATTCTAGTGAAAAACACTGATTTTTGTCCTTTATAATAACCATGTCCTTTGCATCACATTTGCTTTTTACTATTAAGGTTACCTATTTTATTTTTGCTTTCATATTGCTTCCTTTAAGCACCGTACTTACTTAACTCCTTTAACTCCTTCATTGCACAGTTACATTCCTGTTGGTTCCCCATTACTGCTTCACATTGGTTTACTGTGCAGAGCTAGACTCAGTGGTTCAATCTAATGATTCCTTCATCCTATGACTTGATTTTCTGGCTTGAAAAACTGTCTTTTACATAACTCACTCATTTTCAATCCATTCAGCTTCAGTTTTAATTATCTGTAAATAAACAGCACTGAACCTTCATTGGTTCTTTTGATCAGTGATCTAACTGGGCAGCTAGGAAAAAAGTAATATTTCTGATTCATCAGCTTCCTTATTTATCTCACTTCCAACCCCTCCAGCTTAAACAAACTTGGCACTTTCCATCTTGGTCCACGTCTGTTCATTGGTCTATTTGGATTTCACATATTTGACCCACATCTGTAGTGATTATAAATAGTTGTTGTTCATCTATTTATTTAAACTATGTTGACTGAGGTAGAGCAGTAGACTAAGCCAAGATAGCTCCAACTTGTGAGATAACAAAAATTAATATAGACAAATCATAGTAATTAACACCACCCCACGCTAATAGTACTATCAAAGTTAATACCAAACAGTGAAATAGCATAAAAGTTGCAAAATCACAATAGTAAATTAAACAACAAACCAATATAATTTAGAATCACAATAAACATTAACAATGTTTTGCAACATTTGCAAAGACACTTTATGAAACAGTGGAATGGTACAGGATGTGTGAGAAAACTTACTAATACAGAACAGACTGCTGTGTGGGAAAATGATCATTTATTTGTTTATTTTTATTATATAGTATCTTAGTTAAACTTCTTGGTTTATTTCCTTATACTGTTTTTTTTATTTCCTGTTTGACTGTAATGTTTAATATTAGTGCAATGTGAAAGAACAAATCTGTGCCTGATAGTCAGTCATAGGATTTAGAAGTGAATTATATGTGAACTGAGAGGGGAGCAAGACACCAGTATTTTTATGTAAAGTAACAGAAAACATCCCACGACTTTCAAGAGAAAACTTATTGAAAAAGCTCTGACACAGAACTGATAGCTGTGTGGGAAAAAAAATTCCTACCATCTCATGATCCCATCCTTTTCCCTTTGTATTCTGAAACACAGGGGCTCTTCATTTGTATACCCCTTATGTTAATTTGACTGTGTAGTTATCATCCCCTCCTCTTTCAATGGATTTTGTTAGTAGGGGCACAACTATCATTCTGTGGAAGCACTCCACTTAAACCAATTACTTCATGTAGCCTTGCATTGTATTCCATATACCCAGAAAACGGTGTATCCTCAGTTAACTACAGCTGTAACTGTGAAGATAGGTAAAGCCTGCCAGCCGAGCCAGATAGAATTTTGCAGATGATTCTGTCATTTGTAAATATCAATCTAAGCCACAAGTTGTTCTCTTAAATGTGAAAAAACTGCATTGAATATTGAACTGAAAAAAATGTAACAACAGTGCACTCTGCTGTAAGAAATCTAAGTCAAGCATTTTATAACTGTCTTTGATGTCAAAATTCGGAGCCAATATGTGTAGAGGGAGACATCCTGCCTATTGTTTTAAGACCAGAGTTAATGGCTAGAATTTGCATGTATAAATGTCCTTTATTGCTCTGGTTTCTGACCAGGTGTAAAGAATGTAAATGTATTTTCTGTTAGCCTGGGAACACCAGAGAAGTGTGAAGAATGATGTCATGTGAAGCAGCTCTGTGTTATCAATTTAAAGAGAGAGAGAGAGAGAATCAGAGAGCTCAGAGCATTTTGTCTTGAGAACATCCAACATCACCAGCACTGCTTTGCTCTATATGTAACTTAGATAGAACTGCATTTTCTCTTAGATATAGCTAGAAAATAGAAAGATTAGACTAGTTTGTTTTTCTGTGATGTCAGAACCTTTGCTACTATATTATTTTAAGTATTTCTCTGTGATCTCTGTACTCTTGACTAGCACTGTTTATTAAAAAGTATTGTCTTGTCTTTTTATCTATTACATATTTTTAAACCTTTCAACTGTGTCTGTTTTATGTAGAGTTAATTTAAGCTATAGAGTACATTGCATGTATATAGTGACAGTGTACCAAGTCACTCTAATCAGCCTTGACTGTTCAGTCACGCTTACCATTTGGATAATAATATTCCACAGTAATAATTGGACACCCTTTCAGAAGGGCCTTTTGAGTAGCTGATATTAGTGGGTGGTGGCAGCTGGTACTACCTTTTAGACTGGGCATAAAAGGGGCACAGGTGGAGAACCTGTGCCAGCCTTCCTCAGGAGTGTCTGCGTGGTTTTATATAACTCTTATCTCAAAGTGTGTGTGTCAGCTACTTGGGCAGGGACACAAAGCACTGGTTGGAAAGAGAAGGTGCTGGATGTTTTAGCTTGCCCACTAGGCTGAGATCTGGACCCTATAGCTGTGCCAGTGGGGAGTCTGATTGGTGACTTGGAGAGAGAGGGAGAAACCAGCCCCAGACTGACTGTGATTTCTGTATGCTCTTAAGGGAAATTGTACTTTACTATATGTGTATTAATTATCCTTTCCATATATAGATGCCCCTCACTGGTGTTAGTGGTGAGGATTGATGCTCCTTGATTGCTGGGCCAGGGCACGGGCATCACAGTAACCAATTATCCTTAGACAAACTCTCACTGCAATTAATAGTCCTCTGAAAAAACACTACCTATCATATATGGAGTCCTAGCCTGCTTTAGCCTCATAATTAGCCAGCCTACAAGAGCTCAGTTTTCCGAGGCAATGTAGCAACTGTTCTATTTTTATTGACAACTGGTGTCTTTTAAGACACACTGATCACATCTGTGAGTGATGCACCTATTTATCTTGACCCTATGTGTTGCTAGTAAAAAAGCACCATGACTGTTACATCATAGTCATTGGTGACTCCACTACTAAACATATAGATAAAACACCTGGCAGGCTAACCAAAGTTAATGTGACAACCAACACTCTGGTCCAAGGATTATGGATGTTACAAGGGCCCTTAAGTCACTGCACTGCCCCAGATGCATTTATGACCTTATAGTTTCCCATGCGGGGATGAAGGCTCTTATGCCTTCTGCCTCACCCTGAGGAAAATATAGAGAGACGTTATGGATATCTCTGATCATGTCTTCAAAGACAACAAAGCCCAGACATTGAGAATGATTCCTAAATTCAAAGATAAAATAACTGGATTCAATAACTGTCTAGTAAAATGCTGTTTTTTTAGGAAGATCCAGTTTGTGCCTGAAAGGGATAAAATGATCAGTAGACCCATTTGCCTTGTCATGGATGGCCTGCAGCTCTCACCACTTCATTTTTACATACTGGCTAAAACTTTTGCTGCTGCCATAGTGCCTTTTTTATGCAGAGTTCACCTGATGGATGTTTCAACATAGCAAACTGGAATATGAATAATATCTACATAGCACTGCTGAATGCCAGAAGCCCAAACAACAAAATGTCAGAACTTGAGACCTTCTTTAACCTCAAAGACAGCATGTGTTTAACTACAGAAAAGTGGTGCCAATGTAGTGGTAGTACTCCCTACCTTCCAGTGTAAAATGTCTATCATGCATTCTGATTCACCAACTGTGGGAGAGTGACTGAATTTATTCATAATCCCATTGTCAAACCAGATTCTATGTGATACATATCTGGAACTGGGTTGAAATCCTAGCTACACTCAATAAATTAAATTATTACATTATATAGAATACCTCAACCAGTTTGAAAAGTTAACAATCAAACCAAATATCTTTCTTATGTGTGGCTTCAACTCTCTGCACATAAGCCAACAAACATTTACTACCAACAGGAAGATAATGAGGAAAACATAGTCACATATGAGGAGAGTGTGTTGTACATATGGAAAGAGTACTTTGAGGGACTGATGAATAAAGAGAATGAGAGAGAGAAGGTTTGATGATGTGGGGATAGTGAATTAGGAAGTGCAAAGGATTAACAAGGAGGAAGTAAGGATAGCTATGAAGAGAATGAAGAATGGAAAGGCTGTTTGTCCAAAAGACATACCTGTGGAAGCAGGGAGGTGTTTAGGAGAGATAGCAGTGGAGTTTTTAATCAGATTGTTTAACAAAATCTTGTAAAGTGAGAGGCTGCCTGAGGAGTGGAGAAGAAATGAATTGGTACCAATTTTTAAGAATAAGGGTGATGTGCAGAACTGTAGTAACTACAGAGGGATAAAACTGATCAGCCACAGCATGAAGTTATGAGAAATAGTAGTGGAAGCTAGGTTAAGAAGGGAGGTGATGATTAGTAAACAGCAGTACAGTTTCATGCCGGGAAAGAGCACTACATATGCTATGTTTGCTCTGAGGGTGTTGATGGAAAAGTATAGAGAAGGTCAGAAGGAGTTGCATTGTGTCTTTCTGGACATAGGGGAAAGCATATAACAGGGTCCCTGGAGAGGAGTTGTGGTATTGTATGAGGAAGTCGGGAGTGTCAGAGAAGTATGTTAGAGTCGTACAGGATATGTAGGAGGGTAGTGTGACAGCAGTGAGGTCTGCGGTGGGAGTGACAGATGCATTTAAGGTGGAGATGGGATTACATCAAGGATCAGCACTGAGTTATTTCTTATTTGCAGTGGAGATGGAGAGGTTGACAGACGTGATCAGATAGGAGCCACCATGGACTATGATGTTTGCGGATAATATTGTGATCTGCATTGAGAGTAGGGAACAGGTTGAGGAGACCCTGGAGAGGTTGAGATATGATTTAGAGAGGAGAGGAATGAAGGTCAGCAGGACTAAGTCAGAATATATGTGTGTGAATGAGAGGGAGGATAGATGAATGGGGGGGGGTGCAGGGAGTAGAGGTGGTGTAGGTGGATGAGTTTAAATACTTGGGATCAACAGTTCAGAGTAATAGTGAGTGCAGAAGAGAGGTGAATAAGATAGTACAGGCAGGGTGGAGTGGATGGAGAAGAGTGTCAGAAGTTATTTTGACAGTCAAGTACGCACAAGAGTGAAAGGAAAGGTCTACAAGAGGGTAGTGAGACCAGCCATGTTATATGGGTTGGAGAAGGTGGCACTGATGAAAAGACAGGAGTCAGAGCTTGAGGTGGCAGAGTTAAAGATGTTAAGATTTGCACTGAGTGTGACAAGGACGGATAGGATTAGGAATGAGTATATTAGATGGTCAGCTCAGGTTGGATGGTTTGGAGACAAAGCCAGAGAGGCGAGATTGCATTGGTTTGGACATGTGCTGAGGACTGATGCTGGGTATATTGGGAAAATGATGCTAAGGATGGAGCTGCCAGTTAAGAGGAAAACAGAAAGGCCTAAGATAAGGTTTATGGATGTGGTAAGAGAGGACATGCAGATGGTTGGTTTGACAGAGCAAGATGCAGAGGACAGGAAGAAATAGAAACAGATGATCCATTGTGCTGAGCCCTAACGGGAGCAGCCGAAAGAAGAAGAAGAAGTAGCAAAAGTGTCTAGAGATTTCTGAACTTTAAAAATGGCAGTACACTGATAAAACTGTTCTCCTACTCATCAGAAGTGTTAATCTTCTTGTTCTTGTCTTCACAAATATTTCTCCCAGTTGCACGACCCTTCTTGTTCCCCCCTCTCAAGTCATATCTGACCATTTCACTGTAATTGTCTCTGTGACAACCTGCCTTTTTGCTCCTAATAGTGCCTCTAAATTCAGGGATTGCTCCATAACAACTTGTTTACTATTTACTGATCATATTGACATTTGTGAGTGGTGTAGCTCCCCAGAAACATTCTGTCTGACGCTTCTGTCTACTGTTCTAAATTGTCCTCCATCTTGGATAGATGTACTGAGGTATCAGTACCAATCTAACATAAGCACAGTAGCAAGCTTAGAGCTAAATTCAGATGGTGGAACTACGACATTAACAAACTCTGTAATAAAAAGAAAAAGATCCTGGACATCACTAAATAATGTCTACTTCATTATTATAAAAAAAAAATTAAAACTAGTAAGTAAGTCACTTAGACTTTCCATTAGGAAATCTAAGGCCAACTTTGATCTTAGGATTTCAACTAATTCAGAAGACAACTGTAAGGTCTTCTTCAGCTATATTAGGATGTTGAGAAGTAACCTATAATTCAGTACTGAACTTATCTCCAGTGATACTTCCTTCTCTTATTCCAGTGACACTGGTTATATCCTTGTAGACACATTTTCTTCCAACTTCACTCCATCAACCCTATCTGTCCCCTCCATTGCTCATTACACCCCACCTCCAGAGGTAAATTTTGACAAAATCCTTTTAGCACTTTCAAAATTAAAAACATTACCTCCTTGGGTCCTGACAATATTTCTTGATGTCAGCTGGGAAGGGAAAAGTCACACCCAGCAAAAGTCTTCCTTACCTGTTCAGTCTGAGTCGATCCACTAGTTATGTCACTGAGGAGTGGGTAAGGGCAGTTCTGGTAACCTTTCATAAAAGTGGCACTGGTAATTGTAGACCTATTGTTCTCACTGGTATTAGTTGCAGGGCTACACAATGTATTGTAACTGAGATAATAAACAATGATGTAGAGGACTTATATTTCTGGATATACATCAGTTTGGATTTGTAAAAGTGTGTTGTTTGAACAGATTACTGAGACCATGAATAAGGAGCTTCCTGTTCACACTGCTTATTTAGATGAGACCATGGCCTTTGATACCATCTGCCATGCTGTAGTCATTGACACTCTCTCCCAACTTGTCATTAATCCATACATAACTCGATGGATTGGTAAATGGCTGTCTGACAGATCCAATACCATTAAGGAAGATGGTATTTGCTCTAGACAGCAAAATGCCACCAGCAATGTTCCACAGATCTCTGTGTTAGGTCTGATACTCTTTGGTATATATTTCTCTAACATAAAGGCCAATATCAGAGGTCTATGGCTAACCACATTTGCTTATGATTGCAAACTGATGGTTGTTATCAAATGCCATTCTGATAATCAAATTCTCCAGCAAGACCCCGAACAAATGAATGCTTGGTTTGTTAATCAAAAGTTTAAGTTCATCACAAAAAATGCAGAATAAATTATTTTGATAAATCTAGCATGACTGTTACTTACCATATAGACAACATTATGCATAAATCTATAGCAGTCATCTCAGACTTGGATATATACTGTGATAACAGATTTTCTTTTAACCCCCACATGTCTGTGGTGGATAGGAAATCCGTTTACATTGTACAAATTATCCTTTATGGTATCTCCTCAAGATCCAAAGAAGTCTAGTCCCACTTTGAGCATCCCATATTAGGCCCATCACTGACTATAAAGCACCCTTTGCCATGCACCTCGCCAAACACCTAAACCAGTCTGAGACACTTCAACATTTCCTCACCAAAACAATTTCAGGTCACTGTACTCTTAGCTAATATGATCTTTGATCTTAGGATTGCAACAAATTCAAAAGACAACCATAAAATCTTCTTCAGCTATATTAGGATGCTTAGAAGTAACCTACAATTCTGCACTGAACTTATCTCCAGTGATACTTTCTTCTTTTACCCCAACGGCACAGATAATATTCTTGTGGATACATTCTCTTCCAACTTCCCTCTATCAACCCTCTCTGTCCCACATTCCTCTACTTGGGGTCATACAGAATCCTGAAGGGTGACCTCTGCTTAGCCTCCTGTACTATGAGTGAATCAGTGCTCTTTGAGCTCCTTCACCTACTAACTAGAACCACCATCACTACCACATCAACAACACAAGATGGCATGATAGGCATTGGGTAATACGGCAGAGTTTCTTGATGGTGTCTTCTGTCTGTAAGCTCAGTAAGTACCTATGAGCCTAGGACATTTGTCAGGTATTTGAATAGAGGATAAAGATAAAGGTAAAGGGAAAACGCATGTGATTAATTAGTGTGGGGAGGTAGGAAAGGAAAAGGAAGAGGACAGGAAGTACGACAGGGAAGAAATTAGTGTTGTACAAGAAAGTGAATAACTGTGATAACAATATCAAAGCTTTTGTAAAGTAGGGTCAAGTTATATGATAACTAGTGCAGAGAAACAGGAACACTCAGCCTCTTTCTTATGTACCTTTTTAAACAAAGCATAGAGTTTATGGAATGCTTGAGTCTCTTATAAGGATGTTCAGAAGGACTCAGACAGCTGTAGGGCAAAATGTGAAAAGCCTTGCTTGGTACAATGGAGACTGGATCTTAGGAAACAAAACAAAAAAATGCTATACCTGAGGTTGGAATGCATCTTTGTATACTGAGGTTCTAATGATCTGAAAAAAAAAAAAAAACAGAAAATAAATGATTGTTGTTTTGTTTTAGAAATGTAAAGCAAGTGATTTCAGTAATACTTTTGCATGTTGTTGCATTGGTAGCAATTTTGGTTTTGAAAGAGTATGACATTGATGCTCTGATTTAGAGGCTAAGATTATGAATCTACAAATTCCATTGCTAATGGTTTGTAGATTTGTGAAATTCTTTTTCACAAGTAGTTTCAGTGATTGGCAGGCCACATTCTAAGTAGACAAGGAGGATTCATTAATCAAAAGCACTTCTGCCTTAAGAGAAGAGAAACAGATATATTTTCTTCGCCAAGAAGAGGAATGCTAATGTAGAATTCCTGCTGACTTAAAGGTCAGCTCCACCCATGCATCAATTGTGTCTCCTCATTACCATGTGATATTTATTCCTTTAATTGAACACTAAGAATGCCAGATATAAAGAAAATGTTAACTAAGCATATTTCCCCATTTTCTCTCTGCACCCCAGCTTAGAGTCTCTGCACATACCAATATTATTGTCATATTGTTGTCTCATTATTACATTCTAGTATCTATACCATCATCTACTACTTTAATGATTCACTTTACTCCATTTAATAAAGGATGGAGAGGGGAAGCTACATTAGGTACAGCATAAATAAAACTGTTTATGTCAGTGGTTTCAAATATAAAGGCAGTGATGTGTTTCAGTCATGAACTGTCACTCATGCTTGAATACCTAACCCAGGGAGAGGAAAACTGACACTTCAGCTTAAAACAGAGATTTAGCAAAAGCAAGAAAGCAAGTCATTGTGAAGTTCTTTCTAGCAGAACATTTAAAACTTTTAAGGATGTTCACTTAGTACCTGGTTAATAATAATATACAGAGAGGGTTATATTAAAGGACATAATCACGCTCTCTACTAACACTCACAGAAAGCAAAAATAGTCGCACAGTGAAGAGACAAAATAATAGGAAACTGTCTGCTTTCTACAAGATTGACACATATGCCATGAGAAGAAAGCAGCATGGCTCTGAGCAAAATCAAATACAAATGAAAGTTCCTCTCAGAATATTAGGTGTATAACAACTTACAAAATAATACTAACTACTTAAAATGATTCAGAGACATTAATGTTGCACAAAAGATCAATATTTGATGAAAATATATTTTTTTATTTCTTCTTCTTCATCTTCTTTCGGCTTTTCCCAGTTAGGGGTCGCCACAGCGGCTCATCTGTCCGCTCATGATTGACAGTGGAGTTTTACGGTGTCGAGTTGCCAGCCCGGTGCCCAACCTTCCACAGAAGGCACACACATGCACACATTCACACTTAGGGCCAATTTAGAGTGTCCAATCCATCTACTGCATGTCTTTGGGATGTGGGAGGAAACCGGAGCACTCTGAGGAAACCCACGCGACCACAGGGAGGACATGCAGATTCTGCACAGAAGGCACCCCAGCCAAGAATTGAACCAGAAAACCTCTTGCTGGAAGGCAGCAACGCTAACCGTTGCACCACCGTGGTCACCCTAATCAGGTTTAATCAGGTCCTTTAAAGAGAACAACTTTCGGACATTTTATCAGAAGGAGGAAGTAAAATGAAATACTGATCAGATAACAGTCTTAGAAAATACAATATTTTTTATGCAGTGAAAAATATATGGATTTTGTGAGTTTTTGTTTTTTAATGTGTTTTTCAATGAATGCCAACCCTTTCTGGGTGGCCCTGTCAATGAGACAGTTTATGACATAGATGCCTTATAACCCTTGAAAGAAGGACAATTAGCACAAAGTCAAGCAGTTCAACTTTAATTATTTTAATCTGATTTAGAATTGTGTCTTCTAATTGATCAATTTTTATGAAATTAAAAGGTGGCACACACTTATTGGGGTTTAAAATCTTTCCTGTCCTGTCATCCAATTTACACACTTATTGGGGTTTTAACATCTTTCCTACCCCCTATCTTATACAATAGCTGTTTATTATAATAAGTTACAGATATGACCTGATAATTAGTTTCAGTGTCATATACTGAATTTATTCTCTCCGTTTTTATTTGCACACTATGTAAATGAGCATTTATCTAACTAGACAATAGTCTTATGTCACCCTAAAAGATGGGTAATTATCTCCTGGTAGTTTTCATAACTTCATCATTTCATACTTTTTTACAGCTCTTTGACCAAGGACCAAGATGATATACCAGGTTATAATCTGGAAAAGATATAGACAAACCATGAAAATTATTCAGACTATTTTAACACACTGTTAACACCAGACATAATACTCATGTTGAATTATTCCACAGAAATATTTATGTGGAACTGAATTTATCTCTATTAAGAATATTTCTTAACTCAAAAAAAAAAAAAAAGAATATTTCTTAACTCCACATCCTTTCACATATTAGGGATCATTATGGTACAGGACTTGGACAACCATTTTAGAGACAAACTTCATAGCAAACATAAGCAGAAAACAAGAAAAACACTTCTAACACTGAATATCTCAAGAAATTCTTAAAACAAACTATTTAAACAGCTCAATTGCTAACACATCAATACATGTGATTTGCACTTGGATCATCATTTGAAAAAAATATATCAGCACTCCAAAAATTGATATCTATAATAAGAAACTTTCCATTTCCAAAGGTTATCTTCCTTAGACAACAATAAAAGATGTCTAATTTTCATCAGAATATATTTATACAAGTTAAAATACATGTCATACATTGAGGACTTCCAGTTTTTTGTGAAGACATTTTTATAAGATTAGCCAGAGTCCAGCCTATTTTCACTTTTTTTTGTCTATTCTTATGCACTATCCCCAATAACCCAAACTTCCATCCCAAATTTTCCTGCCAAAAGAAAACTTCTAGTAAGATCTTTACTAATGCTGGATCCTCTCTCCTTTGTCACTGGACACCCCTGGAACAGTAAGCCTGCTACATGGTTTCCACATATTTAGTAATTTGAATTCTGCTTTCTACCTTCTTTGTACAGCCATTTGAACATCAAATACCAGTTATAAATAAGTCTTATCTGCTGATCTGTCAGGGCTGACTGCTTCCCTAGTTGCTATACCCTATTCCAGACTCATCCCACTCTTCTTTTCCTATTTGCACTTTTTCTCACTCTGTCCATGCTTCTTGTATGCTTGCCTGAATTGCTTTCTATTGTACTGCCCATCTCTCTACAAATATTGAGGTTGCCCTTCCCTTTTCGTATTGAAACACTTCTGCCATAGCGTCACTTTCTTTTGGACATTGGAAGTAATACCTATATGCTTAAACTGCTCTAACACAAACTGATCTGTCTTTGGCTTAACATATTACCTATTTTTTACTAGACTTTCCATTAATTAGCAAAATGTGATATCATTATGTAATCCCTACACTTTCCCACAAAGTTTTACCTTATTTGTAATAGTTTGAATTGCATCTGGGTGATCCCATATGACCCTGCAGGCCCTTGATCACAGCACAGCCTTCCTATCCTTTTGAGACTATAGTCCTAATGACAAAATCCATTTATGTATTGTCCCTTCCCTTCCCCTGCCATCTGAGATTGATGCATGTGGCATAGATTTTTGTTTAATCTTATTCAGACCTGAACTAGTTTGGCAAGCTGACAGGCTAATGCATACGTGTGAATGTCTGGAAGGCCCCACTCTATGTACTTGGAAGAAACTGGCAGTTTTACTCCAGGGAATATTCTACCCATATTTCCTAATACAGCTTAATCATCAGGGACTGTCATCATCATCTTCATTTGGCTGTTCCCGTTGGGAGTCGCCACAGCGGATCATCTGTTTCCATTTCTTCCTGTCCTCTGCATCGTGCTCTGTCACACCAACCACCTGCATGTCATCTCTCACCACATCCATAAACCTTATATTAGGCCTTCCTCTTTTCCTGTTACCTGGTAGCTTCATCCTTAGCATCTTTTTTTTCTAATATACTCAGCATCCCTCCTCAGCACATGTCCAAACCAACATATTCTTGCCTCTCTGGCTTTGTCTCCAAACCTTCCAACCTGGGCTGAGCCTCTAATATACTTATTCCTAATCCTGCCCACCCTCATCACACCCAGTGCAAATCTTAACATCTTTAACTCTGCCACATCCATCTCAAACCCCTGCCTTTTTGTCGATGCCACAGTCTCCATCCCATATAACATAGCCGGTCTCACTACCCTCTTGTAGACCTTCCCTTTCACTCTTACAGGTACTCGTCTGTCACAAATCACTCCTGACACTCTTCTCCACCCACTCCATCCTGCTTGTACTCACTTCTTCACCTCTCTTCCACACTCACCGTTACTCTGAACTATTGACCCCAAGTATTTAACCTCATCCACCTTCGCCACCTCTACTCCTTGCATCCTCACCATTCCTCTGTCCTCCCTCTCATTCACACACATATATTCTGTCTTAGTCCTTCTGACCTTCATTCCTCTTCTCTCTAGAGCATATCTTCATCTCTCCAGGGTCTCCTCCACCTGTTCCCTACTCTCACTACAGATCACAATGTCATCTGCAAACATCATAGTCCACGGGGACTCCTGTCTGATCTCGTCTGTCAACCTGTCTATCACCATTGCAAATAAGAAAGGGCTCAGAGCTGATCCTTGATGGAATTCCACCTCCACCTTAAACACATCCGTCCATCCCACCGTAGACCTCACCGCTGTCACACTACCCTTGTACATATCCTGTACCACTCTTACATACTTCTCTAATACTCCCAACTTCCTCATACAATACCATAACTCCTCTCTAGGCACCCTGTCATATGCTTTCTCTAAATCCACAATGACACAATGCAACTTCTTCTGACCTTCTCTGTACTTCTCCATCAACACTCTCAGTGCAAACATTGCATCTGTAGTGATCTTTCCCGGCATGAAAACATACTGCTGATCACTAATCATCATGTCCCTTCTTAACCTAGCTTCCACTACTCTTTCTCATAACTTCATGCTGTATCTGATCAATTTAATCTCTCTGTAGTTACTACAGCTCTGCACATCACCCTTATTCTTAAAAATCGGTACCAAAAGACTTTTTCTCCATTCCTCAAGCATCCTCTCACTTTTCAAGATTTCATTAAACAATCTTGTTAGAAACTCCACTGCCATTTACCTAAACACCTTCATGCTTCCACAGGTATGTCATCTGGACCAACAGCCTTTCCATTCTTCATCCTCTTCATAGCTATCCTTACTTCCTCCTTGCTAATCCATTTCACTTCATGATTCAATATCCCTACATCATCCAACCTTCTCTCCCTCTCATTCTCTTCATTCATCAACCCCTCAAAGTACTCTTTCCATCTGCTCAACACACTCTCCTCGCTTGTGAGTATGTTTCCCTCATTATTCTTTATCACCTTTACCTGCTGCACATATTTCCTTTCTCAGTCCCTCTGTCTAGCCAATTGGTACAGGTCCTTTTCTCCCTCTTTAGTGTCCAACCTTTCATACAACTCTTCATATGCCTTATCCTTAGCCTTCACCACCTCTCCCTTTGCCATGCACCTCATCTCCTTATACTCTTGTCTACTTTCTTCATCTTTATGACAATCCCACTTCTTCTTTGCCAACCTCTTTCTCTGCATACTCTCCTTTACTTCCTCATTCCACCACCATGTCTCCTTGTTGTCCTTCCTCTGTCCAGATGTCACACCAAGCACCTTTCTAGCAATCTCCCTTACTAGCTCTGCTGTAGTTACCCAGCTATTTGGTAACTCTTCACTACCACCCAGTGCCTGTCTTAACTCTTCTCTGAACTCCACTTCACAATTAACCTTTTTCAGTTTCTATCATTTGATCCTTGGTGCTGCCCTGACACTCCTCCTCCTCTTCTTGATCACCATCATCATCCTACAAACCACCATCCTATGCTGCCTAAGTACACTTTCCCTAGTCACCACTTTACAGTCTCCAATCTCCTTTAAACTGGCTCTCCTACATAAGATATAATCCACCTGTGTGCATCTTCCTCCACTCTTGTATGTCACCCTATGCTCCTCCCTCTAGTTAAAATATGTATTCACCACAGCCATGTCCATCCTTTAGCAAAATCCACTACCATCTGACCTTCTGCATTCCTTTGCTTAACACCATACCTACCCATCACTTCCTCATCCCCTCTGTTCCCTTCACCAACATGCCCATTGAAATATGCTCCAATCACCACTCTCTCACCCTTGGGTACAGTCATCACCACTTCATCCAACTCACTCCAAAATTTTTCTTTCTCATCCATCGCACACCCAACTTGTGGAGTATATGCATTAATAACATTCATCATTACACCATCAGTTTCCAGCATCAGGGACTGTAACTCTGATAACTTGGATGAAACACAGGAAATGTCAGATTTCATTTTACAAAAAATACTCATGACAGAACAATTACCTTAATCAACTTGATCCTACCTGAAATAGTCTGAAAGGTTGCAATCTTTTTTTTCCCAATTCATCTTGAGCTTTTCCTACATAAAGGACAAATTCTTCCATTTTACCCAGTGAGAATCCCAGATATTTTGGGAATGTTTTTAATAATTCAGTCTGCAGAGATGCCCAAACACTATTTTTCCAGTCCTACATATAGCTAATTTGCTGGTATTGCATTGAACCCCAGAATGCATCCTAAACTCTTAGAATATAGTTAGTCCCTTCTTATATATCACCTATATCACTACTAATCAGCAAACAGTCATCTGCAAATAAGTAAAAGGTATGTTGAGCACCTGTACATGTTGTCCTTTCCATTAAGAAACCCCCTCATTCTACAGGTCTTCTCTGTAACTAATAAAAATAATCCTTGAAACAATGTGCAACTTTGTCTATTCACCATGGCAATGCTGCCCTTTTCTGATAAACCAGTATTTATCCAAACTCTAAAAGCAGGATTTGTATATAACCACTGTAGGCACTTCAAGTACACCTCTCTGAAATTCTTCTCTTTTAATATACTAAATAGAAAACTGTAATTAACAGAATCAAATGTCTCCTTAATATCAAAAAGATTATCACCACTCCACCCACCCCACACCATTCTTATGCTGAAAAGCTGCTAAGTTCCACCAATTTGTGACTGTCACTCCTTCCTGGAGCAACCCCATTTGTCTCTCTTCCTGTGTTTTGACAATCACCAAACCTGCAATTAATTTATTAATATCACATTGGATCTATTGGATCCCTGATAGTCTGTGAAGAGTAACAGATTGAGAGCCATCATTAGAGACATTTTAACCATATACAGAATACGTCTGTAGCCATTGCTGCCATCAGTGCCCATATGCAATAATGCTGAGAATATAGTATGCCTAGACTTTCATATACAGTTCTGTCTTGCTTGCATGCATTTTTCAGGTTGTGTCAGGTTACACTTACAGAGGTGTACATGTAGGTCTGTGAAGTGTAAAAGTGCATGTAATTTTTCATTGGACTGTCATCTGTAGGTCTTTCAATAATTACCAGAAAACTGTAGCACAAATATTTGATGCCATTGCCCTCCTCCTGCTTGATGACAGTGTTAGTTTAAGAATGCCCTTAGTCTAAAGCATCAAAGGAAACCGGAGAGTAGTAAGCTAGTCTAGCAGAGAAAAAATACATAGCTGTACCCTTATCTGCACAAACAATCACTTAGTCTGAGTTGGCTTGCAATTTTGCTTCTAGAATTTTATTTCTGTCCATCTTTCCAGTTGTAATCATTGCATTAGCAAACACCAGTAAGAAATCTGTATTCACATTTATCCATGTTCATACTTGTGGAATTTCAGAAGACACATATTGTGTCATTATTTAATTAAAAAACTTGTTATTGGTTTGTTGGCTATTAATAAAATAGACATGTGGCATGTATTGCAGAGAGATGCTTTGTGGGCTTGACTAAAGCCTATGCAGTCGTGTGTTCAGTGAAAATTTACATCTGAGCTGAGGTTTATTTGTGATTCTAAAAATACTTTTCAGTAGAAAAGATAAATGAACTCAAGAAATAATAGCTAAAATGGCCTTGTTTATGTACACATGGAACAAAAGTGTTACAGGGAAGGTGTGGAGATCAAATACTTTAAGCAATCTGTTGAGTACATGAAAGACTGGATGCAGTCCAGTATATACCAGCCTGCTATAATCTTTTGGTGTGGGAAATATTTATTGTCATAGTGCATCAAAATAGCAAGCCTATCAAGAGTAACAAAGAGGATGATGCCTGTTTCCTTTGAACCTTCTTGATAAGAATATCTGCTCCTCTGGGAAACTAGCCGTCATCTTCCTACAGTTCCTGTCCAGAAGGAAAGCCAAGTAGCTTATTCTTATTTTTTCTTTGCTGAAATAATATGCGTTTACTCAAATATATATATATATATATATATATATATATATATATATATATATATATATATATATATATATGTCTTAATTAGTTTCAGTTTTGTATGTCTCATATTTTATTTTTATCATTGAATATTACTTCGTAATTACCAGTGTAAATCCAGGTTTATAATGGAAATATCTGTTGGGAACAGTGGTCATTTGTAAATCACAGACACACACACACACACACACACACACACATGCACACGCACACACATACTGTCACATATACATACACACATACACACACACCCACACACACACAGATATATATATATATATATATATATATATATATATATATATATATATATATATATATATATATATATATATATATATGTACATACACACACACATGCACACACACAAACACAGGTTTACTGTCACAATCTTGAATCACAGTCTTGAAACTCATAATACAGAGACCATAATTACAAAAGACCAAAATACTGAAGACAACAATAAGTAAAACACAAGGTCTTTGAACCCAGCTGATGGTCAAAAAGATTAAACATCATCTGGGTTTAAAGAACCTGAGTGGATTCAATAATCCTACACAGTCATTTTTGACCATATGTGCATCACACCATGATGCGCACATGGCCACAAATAGTTTTAGATTCAGTAAACGCCATGTAGTGATGTGCATTCACGTGCAAACACAGAAGCTTCCATGGATGCAAATTACAGCATAAGTAGCTGAATTGTATGCTAATGAAGCAAATCAATATGGTAGAGCAATTCAAGAAGCTGTAAAGCAATGGTGTAGACTCCATGCTCATGTTGCAAACATATTTGAAAGTTTTCTGAATACAGCTATGGAAAGGAATCTACAGAGAAACAGGGCCAAGTAAAAGTCTGTAGATTTGTACATAACTGACAGCAACTTGTAACCCCTCACACATTATGACATTATCAGACATAGTGGATGCTAGAAAATTAGATTAACAATAGAAACAATTCCTTTTTAATAGCCATGACATAAATTCAGCTTTGCTCCCCCACCCCCCAAATGAAGAATGTACTCATAACTAATGTAAACAACTAAATGTGTAAACCCCATGAAACATACTATTCATACTGTCATGAAAGCATATGCAGTATGTATCAGACAGAATACAGTCAAATTGTATCAAAACCTGCATTCATCTGTGCAGATGTATACTGAAGCAATACCCTCACTTGAGTGTGCAACACTGGGCTCTCCTTCAGTTTCTCTGCATACATGTTTTCCAACTGTGTAGATACAGGGCTGTCAGCACAGTGAATATACAAATCAGGTCAAAATTCATTAGAATTGCTATGAATCACAAAAATTGTAACTGTGTAGGGATGATCACTTTGTGTAGACATTTCCACAGTGTTCAGTTGCAATGTATGTCAACAGTCAATGATGGCATCTGGGTGTGTGTCAGGTTACACTTACAGAGGTGTACATGTAGGTCTGTGAAGTGTAAAAGTGCATGTAAGCAGTGCACAATTCACAAGTTCTGTTTGATCCTCTTTATTGTTTGTTAAAATGTATCGTCTCTGTCCACTTTAAGTTAAAATTTCTTTTAAAATTGTTGTCCTTGTTTACACAATGTGGCACTTAGCACAACTACGAGAAATGGAGGAATGGATGGCAGATTCTTGGTGCTTATTATATATATATTCCTAAAGCAGCATGTGTATGTGTAGGGCTCGAGTATAGAAGGTCTTGAGTTCTAGTACAGGGTCAGCAACCTTTCCTTCACTTTTTGAGCTGCATGTTTGCACAATATCACAGGACCGGAGAAAAGTAATAACAAAATTACCCGTATTCACCTTATTTCAGCATCAATGCACACAGGGGCTCATGGATGCACATCACACACTAATGAGCACCAACGGAGTTGATATATTCAGTAAAGCAGCAGATGTTTTTCATAGCTGCTAATTACAATGTAAGCAGATGATTTTCAGTATGGTGGAGCTATTCAACAATCTACAAAGCATCTACATAGCCCACATTCTGTTTTTTCCTGAATACTTCAATACCATGGTAGTAGAGACAAGGAAGTTTTAGGCCTGAAATAAAATTGTGTCAACTACTGCATTTGCAAGGTTAAGTCCTGAACCTAGAATGTATTCTTTAATAATATTATGACATATCCTTGTATTTCTTAACTTGGTGCAGTGATGAAGTAAATAGTGGTGGATTTGTACAGAAAGTACCTTAACATGTGACAGCAGACAATTATTTTACTTATATTTGTCCGTTACTAAGTTTTTTCTTATTGTTCTAATTTTTAATTGCACTTTTTGTGTGATGTGCCACATAGCACAAACAGTGGAAGCAGGGAAAGGCTGTGTTTATCTTGTTTGCGTGAAGCAAGGTAGACCACCTAGGAAGCAGACAGCCAAAAACAGAAACCAGATACATTCAGTTAATGCCCTTGACCATCGTGAAAACCTGGGCTGGAGTACAGATGGTACTGGATTCTAGTACAGAGTATGCAACCTTTGTTTGACTACTGTGATATGGCAGTTTACAGCAATGAAGTACAACATAGACAACTGTTTCTTCAATGTTATTGTGGCAGCAGGTGTAAATGTAGGACTACCATACACATGGTCTTGGGTACCAAATACAACATATTCCATATAGTAGGTTTACTTTTACTGATAGAGTAATATATGTATTATTTCATTTATGACCAAATGTATGACTGTGGGTATGTTGTGTACTGTACTCCTGTAAATGTGTTCCTCTTATCTTGACAGGCATGGCTTTAACTTTGCAAAAGCACATACACAACTGCCTATACATGCATTTGCTTGCTACCGTTGCATTCTACTTGGCAGACATTAGCAATGCGGATCTTGTTTAGACACTACTTACCTACGCGCAAACAGGTGTAACTTGCATGCGTGTACACTTTGTTAACCATCACACAAATCTGCTACTCACTGCACTATAGAGCTGTATATATCATGCTTTCTTATTGGTGTTTATTGCCCAATTATTTGTATGACATAAAAGTACATGTGGAAACATTGCATGTGTACATTATGTATTCATAATACATACATATGCCCCCCCCAGCAGTACAACTCTGGGATCTCAGTATTTTTTACATACATTTATGATCCACACTACAAAATGCAATATATAATTTGCGTATCCCCTCATGAAGAGGGCCATTCAGTGGTGCTGACAACTTTGCTCTGCTAAATTCAAACATCCAACTATGCTCAATAAAGGTACTTGTGTTTTTACACAACTAGACTTTTACACACCCTAGTGCTGTTAGGCTACTGGTCTCATATTGAACTATGATTCTATATGTCTATACAGGCTTCCCAACCTGTTCTCTCCCACATGGCCTGCTGATGTCATCTACTACAAGTTCACCTGCAGTCATGCAAAAGTCAGACTTGTGCTGTGGTGCTTGCATAAAGTACTGAGTTCTGTAGTCTGTGTACTTAGGTAGGAGTTCTGTTCTCACTACAGTCATCTATGTGTGTGTGTGTGTGTGTGTGTGTGTGTGTGTGTGTGTGTGTGTGTGTGGTGTGTGTGTGTGTGCATGTCTAACCAGAAGAGCACGTGTGTACCCTGCAGTTACTGCCCTAATCCCATAAATTGACATTATTTTGATACTTGCACCCACCTACACGTCCATTTAAGGCAGAACCCCCTAATTTATTCTCTGCAAAATGCACTGCTAATGTTATCCTCTATAAGTTGACCTGCAGCCATGTAAAAGTCAGATTTGTGCCATAGTGGTTATGTAGATTACTGTGTTCTATAGTCTGTGCACTTAGATAGGGGTTCTGTTCTCACTCCAGTTAACTTGGTGTGTGTGTGTGTGTGTGTGTGTGTGTGTGTGTGTGTGTGTGTGTGTGTGTGTGTGTGTGTGTGTGCATGCGTGCGTGCGTGTGTGTGTGTGTGTGTGTGTGTGTGTGTGTGTGTGTGCATGTATGTGCATGTATGTGAATGTATGTGTGTCTCTACTCAGCAGAGTAGACATGCTATCCTACACTTACTTCTCTATTGGCATGGCATGCCAGTATTTTGATTATTGCACCTACCTACACATCCATTTCAGCAAGACCACCCACCTTCTTCTCTCCACCATGCACTGCTAATGTCATCCACTATAAGTCAGACTTGTGCCATGGTGCTGTCATAGAGTACTCTGTTCTGTAGTCTGTGCATCTAAATAGGTAGGGGTTATGCTCCAGCTGCAGCCAACTTGGTGTGTGTGCGCATGTGAGCGTGTGTGTTATGTGTGTGTGTTTGTATGTGTGTGTGTGTGTGTGTGTGTGTGTGTGTGTGTGTGTGTGTGTGTGTGTGTGTGTGTGTGTGTGTGTGAGTGTGTGTGGTCTATATTTCCAGTGCAAGTCTATGATCAGCACTGACTGCCCTTATCCAAGAGGAACATAGGTGACACCCCCGGGGTAAATTTTTGTTCTCCCATCCAGTTGTCTAAGTTATGCTTAAATAGGGTCATTGAGGAGATCTGTTTTATATATAATGGGAGTTTGTTACAGAGAAGTGTCAATCTCTGTGAGACATATCTGCCTCTCCAGCATGTCCTGTTAAGATCCCTAGAGTGAGTGAATTGTGTCCCATGTGACTTGTTGATGTGCAGCATTTCCATTAGGGCAGGGTCTGAGACAACTCTGTAGGCAGCCTATAAGATACAGAGTACAGTGACAGGGCCTTCTGTCTGTCTAAGTAGGTCATGTGCTAAAGGCCATGAATTTTCTTGGTGAAAAACCTCTGAGGTCTCTCCAGCTGCTGCAGGTGTCTGGTGAGGTATATTCAGAAGGGAGCGTTGTGCTCTGTTAGTGGTCTGATGAGGGATGATTACAGGGGAGTTATCAAATCCTTAGCTCTGGATGTGATGCCCTTACTTATGAGATGTGCAACATAGAAGGCCTTCCTTTCTATTGTGGACATGGTGATTGAAGTTAAGATTGCTATCACCCTGAGTTCCCAAATATCTCATCACAGGATTTCAGCTAAGGAGGGTACTTTTAATATTGCAATTTTCAGGAACTTCCCCTTTGCTGAAAGGATGATAATGCATTTTTATGCATTTTGTTTAAGTCTGTGGCTTTGGTACCAATAATTTTTTGTGCAAGCCCTTTTTGTAGTATGTCAGCATCATAGGGTGACTCAGTGATTAAAGCCAGTTTGCAGTCATTGGAGAACTTGGTAAGCCATAGGCCATCTATTTTCACCAGAACTTCTCTGAAATAGATTCCAAACAGTAGGGGGCCAAACACAAATCTTTGTGGGAACACCAGTGTTAACTGTTCTGCTGGTAGAGGAGGAATCTCCAACTTTGACTGTATGCGTTCTGTTGGTAAGCCAGTTGGCTACCCATCTAGTGACATATGGGTTAATTCCGAGCTGTGTGAGTTTCTCAATGATGCCTGAGTGGGGGAATGTGCCAAAAGCCTTGGCTATGTCAAGATAGGCTGTATAGCTTCATAGGTTCATAGGTGTGTACTAGGCTAATGGTCCTAGACCCTTTACAAGCCTAGCCCACAGAAGTGCCCTAGCATCATGTATGTGCTCTTTTACCTTCATCCAGGGCTTTGGTGACATTCTTGAAGAAGTCCCCCCAGGTTTAATAAGCATGATCTACCACTAATGAAGTTAAATTGATCAGGTCAAGAGTTTGAAGGTCACCTGTGTCTTTGTTGATAAGGTCCATAATGATTCTCTCCATGGCCTTGCAGAAAAGGCTGGTTAGGGTTACAGGTCTATAGTTCCCAGGGTTGGTTGATGGACAGCCTTTGTGCAAGGGAGTTACTATTACTGTTTTCTACTCTGCTGGGAAAAAGCCAGTACCTAGACTGTGGTTGAAGAAAGTACCAAGTGGTTCCACTAGATTGTGTTTTAGACCATTTATTAGGCAGCCCAGGATATTATCTGCTCCCATGGAGGGTGTGGTTTTGGCCATGGAGAGTACAGTTATGACTTGCTCTTTGGAGATACTAGGTAGGGGAATGGTGACAGGTATGCTTTGGGATATGTCTGGTGGGGATACAGGGGTGAGGTTTGCACCAAATCTGTCTGCTAGAAAGTTGGTGATGTCCTCAGGATCAGTATGAGTGGTACTATCCACTACTAGTTCAGCACAAAGCGCGGCCTTCCATTTCAGATTTCTGATGTAGCTAAAGAATGTCTTGTGATTTTCCTTAGCTAGGGATGCTAGATTAGCTTCATAATTGGCTTTAGAGGATTTTACAAGATATCTAATTTACTTGCTCAAGCTGTGTAAGAGGTCCTTCCTCTCCTGAGACAGTTCCCTCTTGTTCTTGGACATTAGTTTCTTTCTCTGGTCGTATAACCTATTTATGCTTGATGCCCACCAGGATGGCTTGCTTTTTTGTGAGGACCTTGTTTTGATTCATTCAGGTACAGCCAAGTCAGTACATTTGTATAAGTGTTTATACACGGCATTTGTGTACACTTCTGTATAGCAGTCATTATTGACAGTGGTAGCAGGGGTTTAAAACTATTTATGCCACCAGTTAGGAGGCTATAGTTTGCTTAGGAGCAATTTTTCATCCTTTTTGCTCTTCGGGGGGGGAGGGGGCAGGTATGATAATTAATTCAAATGAGACTGAATTATGATCAAACCTGAGACAGGAGGGTAATACATGGGGGATAGTGCAGTGACCTCCTATGTTGGTGAGTACATTCGAGTCCTTTCTGGGGATGCAGACTATCTGTTCCAGAAAATTTCTATTAACAAAGTCCAGAAACCTTATGGTGAACATGTTTGTGCTCATACATGACTCCTTGTCAATGGAAGGATAGTTGAAATCACCCATGACAAGGTGTTTGGCTGTATAGTGAGTGACTCAAGTAGGTCCAGGTAGGCAGAGTGGTTCTTGTGGTTCATGGTGGGGGTCCTAGGGGGTTTACCTACAGTTAGTTGGACTTAGAGTAGCTCTAGGGATTCGTACTGTTTGACCAGTCTTGAGATGTATTTGTCTTTAATGAAGATGTATACACCTCCGGCTTTGTTTCTTTCACACTCGTTTTGAGGTCTAAATGTGTAGAAGGCATTGTAGCCTTGCATGGCTGGGGGGGATCTCTGCAGCCTTGAACAATGTCTCTATGAATGCACAGACGTCGGCATCTTCCAAGATAAGGAGTGCTTTGACTGAGTGCAGTTTCTGATTTAGACTCCTTTCATTAAGCAGCATAACCATGAGTTTGCCTCTAGTGGATTTTTTATGGTGGCAAGTTTGTTGTTATGACATTGCTTAAAAAGGCACTATGGGGGAGGCAAGTACCTTTGCCAGTAACAAAAAGCCAAGAGATGACAGATGAAGACCATCTGTGGTAAAGCAGAGTGGTCTGTCTGTTGACTATGTCTTCTCAGGCTGACAGATACTGGATCCCCCTAGACTGACACCAGAAGTTAGGCCAATTATTGAAGTCAATCATTTTTTGTTTATATTGAAGCATTATCCTGGGTGAAGGCAGAATACTGCTTAGTGCTATGGACATACCTGCCTGGGACACATAATCTGAGAGCTCAGACATGTCTTTCTCTTCATATAGTCCAGTGAGATACATCTCAAGTAATTCACTTCACCATGGAGTATGACAGAGTCATAATGGTACTTGTTGTTGAGAGACTTGAGTTTGCGCATGATCTGATGGATCCTAGCACCTGACAGGCATATGGCTGTGACCTTCTCCTTGTCCAGCCTGGTAAGTAGGACATCTGTGTGTCTCACTATGGAGTCATCTATGACCAAAACACTTGGTTTTGAGGTGTTTTGCCTTGGGGCTTATTGGCTGAGATGCTGTTGTGTGTATTATTATGTGTATTGGATTCTGTTAGGTCTGTAGTGTGTGTAGTAGGTATGTGCTTGAGAGGTCTCTGATTTTTAGGTAGGCTTCTAGAGAGTACCTCTGAGTATGCGGGTTTATGTGTTGTGAACTTGTTATGTGCAAGAGGTGAAGTGTGTGTGCTGCCAAGCTGTTTGATATCTGGTTTGTTGTTATGTGAAAGAATCATTTCCAAATCCATAGTATAGATACAGCTCTCACATGCTGTATTTGTTTGTTTTAGAAGTAACTTATTGTCAATATACATCAGGCAATTGCTACATTGCCTCAGGATGCCCATGTCAAACAGGTTGGCTAGAGAAATGGTGGGAAACTGTCAGTCCATTACGGCAGGTATATATTGCAGTAACTAGTGGAGAGAGGGCTAGATGGATCAGGTTTTGCTGTAAGACTCACAAAAAGTGGCTATTCTATGGAGGGCTATGGGTAGAAAACTGTGTCAGTGCTTCATAAATTCACATCTGAGTTGCTCACGGGGCAACATTGCAATCTCTGAGCAGTTCCAGTAAACTGAGTACAAACCAGCCCAAACATGAAGCTGAAATACAATCAAAGTAAAAGGATTTTTAAAAAGTAAACAAAGGGAAAACCCATGGCTGAGCCTTATTCCAGCAATCCCCAAAATTAGATGAGTACTTGGCTGCACTTCTGCCACAAGGGTGCAGGGGGACCTTCTAAATGTAAGATGGCTTTTTTATGTGCTTAAATTATACCAAACAGTCTAGATTCAGCAAGCCAGACTCTACCCTATGCAACAAAATGCAAGAAGTACTAGAAATTCAACGTGCAGAAACTCACAACAAGCAAAAAAAAAGTTTAAATAAAGCAGCAATTCAGTAGAATGCTCCCACAAGTGTGTATAGACCACAAACCTTCCTAGTGTGAAATAACTGATTCATCATTGTCATTCCCAACCATGTATGTGTGAGTAAGAAAGGGAAGCAGGCAGGCTGAACCATGTAACTGTTGTGTGTGTGTCTGTAGGGGTCTTCCATGTGACAGTGGTGTGTGAGAGTCTGCATGAACACAGGCAAGCTCAGTGCTAGCTCTACATCTTGGTATGTTTGGCAGGTGTTTGCTGTGCATGGTAGAGTTGGCAGTTCATCATTGTCATTTCCAACCATGAGAATCAGCTCTGCCAGTAGTTGCACTGGAACCTCCATGCCCAAGGTCAGATACAGTGTTGCTACCTGAACATGACTAATGTCTGCTGGATGTTCTCCCATCATGGTAAAACACAGGACCATGACCCCCATGGCCTGCCATGTCTGGGTGTGTATAGCACACTAAATGATGAACCAGTGGAAGTACTGCCACTATCAGAATGTGATCGGGCACAGCCACGTTGGCTATCAGTAGATGTGGTTGACCTAAGCCCATCACGACACTATTCCCCTACCAGCAGATGTTCCTTCACAGCCATTGCTCATTCTATGACAGACACCCCTTGGTCCATCACAAACATCCCTCATTCCAATGTGTCATTCATCTGAACCAGTGAATCGGCAACAATGAGGAGGCAGTCACACGTCAGCATATACCACATCTGCAACCCTAAACATTTATCTGAAGTACCTTTCTGAATGTGCCTATGCCTCCATGATGGCCCTAAGCATACATTGAGTGGTAAGTAGAGAGACACCTGCACCAGGTTGAGGAGAGACATCAGGCCCTCTCTGATTATGCCATCAACCGTCCTGCATGGCAACTCCCCCATACTTTGCTATGACCAGACTCAACAGGCACTGAAGCTGCAGTAGCCACACTTCCTTGATCAATGTCCTTGCCCTCCATGGCCTACTGGCTGTGTCTGGGGAAAATGAATGTCAATGATTTGCAGTTTACCCACCCTCACCCCAGCCATGGTGTTTACCCACCTCTTGTTTCCTTCACTGTCTTTGTGTCTTGTCTTGTATGTCCTGTCTGCAACTGCTTCCTCACCTACCAAACCTACCTGACCTAGACATACCTATGTCCCTTCCCCAGCATTCCCCTCTCTCTCTCAAAAGTGCCTTCTGTGTGGAGTCTGCATGTCCTCCCCGTGGTCGAGTGGCCTCTGAAAGACATGCATGCATGGGTGTGCCTTCACTGATGGTTGGGCGTCGGGCTGGCAACTTGGCACCATAAAAATCGACTGCCAATCATTAGCAGACCGGAGTTCCGCTGTGGCAACCCCTAACCGGGAAAAGCCAAAAAGACAAACAAACAACTATTCTAATAGTCAACTTCTCTATTAATGCACTGAAGTAAATAACTTATGATACTATTCAAACCTATGTATAATCATGTATAATACTTTGCTCTTTATGTTCCCTTTTAAATTCTATGTATAATTATGCATGCAACTTATTATATTCATCTAATGTTCCTACTGTTTGAACCTATTACATTTTTTGGATCCTCCACTGAAAACAGGCTACTAGCCCAGTCGGACCTTTCCAGTAAACAAATGTAAAATAAAATAAAAAATAAATCTTGTAATTTCTCTCCTTAATGTTGTTGAGAAGGCCTTTGCATGCTGTTCTATGGTAGTGAAACATGGACCTTGTACTGCTGTCAAGAAAGCAGGCTCAATGAATTTCATCTATACTGCCTCAGAAGGATCCTGAGCATAACCTGGCAGGACCACATCCCAAACAAGAACATCCTAGAGCAGGCAGGTATATCAAACATGTTTGCCCTACTCTCTGAAAGGCACTTTTGCTGGCTTTGTCATGTCAGACTTATGTGGGACAGTCAGACCCACAGGAAGGCCCATCTTGCACTTCAGAGATGTCTGCAAGCATGACATGAAGGCAGGCATCATCAGTCCGACAGGCTGGGAAGTCATAATGACAAACTGCATCACGGAGACTGGACATCGAGACAGGTAGCCAGATGAATGAGAAAAAGACAGAGGAGCTGTTGGAAGAAAAGCAAGACTACAGATGGCAGAGGACAGCTTCAGTACCTACACAGACAGGCATCAACTACACCTGCACAAACTGTAACAGAGTCGACCAGTCAAAAGTCAGACTTCATAGTCACAGCAGGCACTGCATTTCAACTATCAACTGATGTCATGACGCAAACTTTATTGTCTCTCAAGAAAGAGAAAGGCCACAACCTAACTGACTCTGTGGCAATTATTAATGCATTGTTGTTGGAAGCAGATATTGCTGGGTTGAAATGTGGGTGTAAGTTCTAATTTTACAAGTGTGTATGATACTTTAAATACATCTACTTACATTGCTGCCATTGACCGGTGCTTCATGTTGGTGTGAGATGCGCACCATTGTGCAATAATTCTTTAAAGACAAGAAATGGGAGGACAGGCAAATGGTGAAATGGGGAGGAAGCAGGGAAAAAGCAAAGTGAAAGGAGGAAGGAATGTTCAGTAAGGATGTAAGTAAGAACCATAGCTATCCATTTCTTCAACAATAAAACATAATCATATATGAAAAATAATAGTTGAATTTGGACTGTCACCTCCAGACAGAGGGGTGACCACAACACAATCATGTATTATTTTTTGGACAGAGAGAGAGAGAAGAATGTTGGGGAAAGGATGTAGTGATGTCTTGGTGAGGTAAGTTGGGTAGGTGAGAAAACAATTGCAGACAGACAAGACCAACAAGACAAGAGACAGGGAGAGTGAAGGACATGAGAAGTGGATGAATAACATGGTTGGGCAGAGCATGGGAAAGCGAGGTCCCATGTACATCAAGCTGGTCGACAGTGAGAATTTAGTCCTCATCCCATGGACTGTTATCACTGTTACCTCACTGCACCACTGGCTGCAGTGCCAAATGTCTGCATCTCCTAGAGGTATTCTGAACCAGGATGGGGAGCATGCACTCCATCTGGCATAGGCATGTACCCACAGTGAGAGGCACAATTATATACACCATCGGGGCAGTTCTTCTCAGGTGACAAAGTCACCACCTCCACTACTGCTCACGGAGGGAGCCACAGGCCAATCCTCCAGGATAGAACTACCTGAGGGGTCAAGTAGTGCAGGTGCAGCAGATGGGGTGCTGCCAGTTAGGCACCAGACATGCTGGGCAGTGGTGCTATAGCAGGTGGAGTGTGATCAGGAGGAACCTTATATGACAGGCCTACCTGCTGTGCTGTGGGAAAAAAAAGAAAAAATTGAAAAAATGAAAAAAAAAAAAAAAGAGAAGATAAGGGTTGGGGATGCGAGAAATAAAATGGAGAACATTAGTAACTTCATATGTGACATACAAAGCACTGATACAATTATTTGATGCTATTCTGTTACCTTTACTTTTAACACTACAAACTCCTATCACATTTCTTCATTACTTTTAAGACTACCCAGTTCATAACAGACGCACACTATAGTACAGATTGCAGCCAGCAATCCTTGATGTGCGCATATAGTGCACATATTCGTGTTCCAGTTATATTGTTTACAGTTTACAGCAGGTCATTTGTGCCACTGGCATAGAGGTCTGAAGTAACATTGCCATAATTATGAAAACTTAACAGTATTGTATATTTGGGAAGTGTGTTTTTTTAACCCACACCTGCTGACTACTCTCTAATACTGTACTGTTATTTTGTCATACAGACTACTGCATGCATACTTTCCTTTTACAGTTTAGAGATGCATGCTCACTGTTATTTGAGAATATGCAACTGCTACTTTGTGCTACAGACTAAGGCATGCATACTTTCTTTTACAGTTGAGATATGCATGCTCAGTATGATGCAACTGTATTAAATGCCAGCTAAACTGTCCTTAACTTTTAATGCTACTAAATTAATATTACAGTTATTATTATTACTAGTATTATTATTATTATTAAATTGCTATTTAGAACAGTATAGAACTGCGGTGGTGGTGCTGCAGTAGCGTTGTCGCCTCACAGTAAGACGTTGTCCTGTTCGATTCTCAGCTAGAGTGTCTTCTGTGTGGAGACATGCGTGAATGGGCGTACCTTCATTGAAGATTGTGCATCAGGGCCGGCAACTCGGCACGTAAAAATCTACTGCCAATTATTAGCGGACTGGAGTAACGCTGTGGTGACCCCAAACCGGGAAAAGCTGAAAGACACAAAAACAACTGTTCTGATGCATACATACCACTTGCTTCTTGCATCCTTAACAAACACACAGCATGAGAACTCACATTTGACACTCCCTCCATGGCAGCTACAGAAAAAACAGAACAGAACAGAATGCATTTACGAATACCAGTCTTGATTATATTCAGCTTTTAACTCTTACAACCACTCACTGAAATTGATACGTACACATCTGAGGGGTGCCCTCTGTACTAAATTCCCTGATCCAATGGTCAAGAGTATCCCGCTTCCTCCTTCTGAGGTCATCAAAGTGATGTCTGGATTGCTCACCAGTGCAGGGGATATCTCTAGCACTGGTCAAAGCCCTGGCAATACTATTCCAGGCTTCAGACTTATATTCTAAGCCTGAATAGTCTCACACCAGCAACTGGAGCACATGTCCCTTAACTAGGAGCCCAGTAAAAACTTTGGACTCCTGAACACCCCACCTGTGTGCTTGGAAACACACTCCCTCACCAGCAACTCCAGACATGTCTAACATAGCTCAAGCTCAATGGAGATTAGCATTTCCTGCCAATTGCATTTTGTATGTTGATGTTTTCCCACCAATTGCAGGTCTTGCGCTTACTGAGAGTGCGTATGATTTGGTTCTGCAACATTTAAAAATGTTGTGCATCACTTCCCATCACGCAAACACAGTAGGAGATGGTGCACACTGCTGGGCACTGTGTTTTCATGATGTTAAGTGATGTGCAACAGTGGCAAGCATTGCAGTTTCAAGAGTATTTGGTATGGAGGCACTTGTGTAAATGTGCTAGTCAAATGGAGCATGACTAGAGTTCTCCTACACTTACAGCTACTATCACAAGAAGGTTGAGAAAACAGTTGTGTATGTTGCACTTCATTACTATAATCTGCAATCTCACAACAGTAAAACAAAATTTGCACACCCGGTACTAGAGTCCCGGACCATCTATACTCCACACCTACACTTACCACCTGCTGCCACAGGATTAATATACACACACTCATATACATACACACACACACATATAGAAATTCATTCACATAAAGATAGACGTGCAGACAAATGCTCACACACACACACAGACACACACACACACACACACACACACACACACACACACACACACACGTGTGTGTGCATATACATATATATAAAGGAACTAATAATTAATTGTGTGTGTATGAGTATAACTATATACATATATATATATATATATATATATATATACACACACACACACACACACACACATGTATATATATATATATATATATATATATATATATATATATATATATATATATAAAACACACACTATATGCAATAAATAAATATATAGACTCATACACACATTCACGTAGAGTGTGTGTGGATGTGTGTGTGCGTGTATTTGCGGGTGTTACCATGTCCCTAATTAATTATTAGTACTTGTATTGCCTGTATAAAGTGTGCATTACTAACATCTCTCATCATTTCATTGCAAATGGCGTCATATGTGAGACATCACTTTACTATTAGTTTTGCTTGATATGTTAACAGCAGCTTACGGATTTGTAAGAAGTTTTACAAAATACCTAACAGGGCTGAGTAAATTATGGCCCTGGTCAGCCAGGCTATAAACAGTCATCTTCACATTGCTTCCACAAGCTACATTCCAAAACAATTAATTAGACAGTTTTCCTATCAATTACCAAATTTCTGATTTATAGACATAAAGCAGGATAAGTTATCAAAACATTTTATTCAGTTCGCAGTGGCTGTTTTAGCACATCTTACATGTCTGTTAGCATTAGTACTGTGGTGGTGGTGCTGCGGTAGCGTTGTCGCCTCACAGTAAGACGTTGTCCTATTCGATTTTCAGCTAAAGCGTCATCTGTGTGGAGACATGCGTGAATGGGTGTACCTTCGTTGAAGGTTGTGCGTCAGAGCTGGCAGCTCGGTACGTAAAAATCTACTGCCAATCATTAGCGGACCGGAGTTCTGCTGTGGCGACCCCTAACTGGGAAAAGCCGAAAGATAGAACAACAACAACATGTCTGTTAGCATTACCTGGGAGACTTAGTTACTTACTCCAGCAACCGATTAAATATAATGGTGTCAGAAAATGAAAATGCAATATCTGCATTGGAGACAACTGCCTTGATACAGCTGTTTGTTGTATAGGAAATCGGAACCTTTAATGCTCTTTAACGTTCTTGGTAACAACACATATCAGTAAAAATATAGCAGTCGCTACCTGGAAATTTTATACTGCTGTTGTGAACTCTGCCATGTAACTGTAATTGCTGTGAACTATTTGAAACAAATGCACACTCATAACATTTCTTGGTATGGTAATTATTTCATCTGAGCATGAAAAAATAACTGTTTTAAATATTTCCTGAGGCTACTGCAAGAAGAAAATGTGATTTTTGGGCTATGATGCACACTACTTTTTGAATTAGTTTAGTCCATGCAACCACTGAGGAATCTTATTCAAATGACAGTTTATCTTCCTCTGAAAAAATAAATCAAGCCCACTTCTGTTCCAGTAGTTAATATTTTACTAACGTTATTTAATTGTATTTTGTACCCCGGCAAGGCTAGCCACCCAGCAGTATAAACCTTGGCTCGAGATGATTGCCACTGCTGAAGTAACACCCCACCCCCATGTGCAAAATGGAAAAAGGGGTTGAGGGTGGATGGATGAATTTGATTGCATTTTGCATGAAATAGTTAAAAATTCTGCTACATCACAATGCTGAGAAGTTAGAAAATGTGGTATGATGGATTTAAGTGCAGACCAAAAGCAAACTTAATTGTAGTATTTTTGTGCCAGTAATGATAATAAAATGGCTACTAAAGATTTCCTTTGCTAGCCAGAGTAGCATGACAAATGTGTTTTTTTGTCAGAAAGACTGTCCATAGCCCTACAAACCACAGAAGGAGGGGTATGAGACCAGCATAGTGACGGATTCTCACTACAGTGTTAGGATAACATGATGTGCGAGTCTGAGTTGTCTTCACATCATTTGCTTCATCTCAGCAGCTGAAAGGCAAACAGAGTGTCTTTAAAAGGCCATATGCATTGACTTCTAAGAACTGTATCTTTCTTATGCTGGTGATAACTTGTGTTGGAGCAAAGACGCATTATTTTCCATCACTCCACATGACAAGTGGCATCCTGCAAAGCCAAGTACTATTTATACTAGAGCGGGGAAATTGCTACTTATTATGTCACAGGATCTTTATCAAAAAAGATGCAAGCATTTATGCAGATGAAACCAAAATTTGTCTTAGTACCACTTTAAAATTTGTCTGTAAAACTCAAAATAATTAATTTCAGTACCTAAATGCTTATACTTTGGTAGTACATTATTTGATACATGCATGCCTTTCCAACATATTTCATTATGTTCCCTTCTGATTAGTATTATATTATTTGCAATATTTATGTTTTTCTGTATGTATCAATATATGTTCTTCTGCTTTCGATATGCATTGTGTCAACAAAACTGAGAACCCATGTTCTGCTCTTTCTGTTATCAAAGACCATTCTTTAAGGAAGTGACACCTTAATGTCTCCTGCCTTTCCTAATTTCTTGGCACTGCCACAGAAAGTACTTTCCACTGGATCAGGTCAGGATTGCAGGCATGGTAACTTCTGACTTATTTAAAGGATTAACTGCATCATTCTCTGTGTAAACTGTGAATTGTGTTATCACTGCTAATCATACATAGTGTACCTATCAACAGTCCAGAATTTTGAAAAATGTCATGATTTTTGATTCATGCATCTAGTCTGTTCCTCATAAAATTTACGACTTTTGGCCAGAAATTTGAGTTTCAGACTGCAAATCCTTCACAAAATGCATACAAATGCAAAACATATTGTTTTAGCAACTTTCTAAGTGTGCCAGAATTGTTATGCTATGAGGTTAAAGGGTCTGATGCATACGCAGTATCACCTTACTGCTACATGAGCGTATGTGTCCTACATACAGAGAAACATAAAAACAGTTAACACATGCTAACGCTTCCCCCACCTCTTCCATTTCTTTCTATAGCCACAGGCAAACAATCTGATTCCAATCCAGGAGCTCCAGTTTTTACATGTGGTATTGTCAAACGCATTGTATGCCCAGTTGCTTTCTGTTCTAGTGTGATCTGTTCCACTGCGTCATTGTGTACATATATGTCTTTCATTATGTCTAAAATGAACTATCACACTTTTGTCTGGAGAATATCCTTCATACACAAAAATGAGTAAGGAAAACGTGTTTTTAACTTTAGCCACATGATGAGTTAGCAGATAGTAGATATTCCATTACTTATCTAATAAAGCTTGGTCACTGCTCCCCTCACCTAAGAGTGAAATTACCTTTATGACAACCCCTATGAACTCACAAGTACAAATGACAACAGTTTCTCACTGGTATGCTTTCCATTTAAAACCTGCCTACTAACATCAAACAACAATAAACCACTAGCAGCTTCAAAAAATGCACTTAAAGAGCATCTTTTTCAGAATCTACCAGCAAATGCTACCACAGTAGCTAAGTAACTTACCATCCCATATGATGGATAATAGCATACATTTAAGAAACTCAGCCTCATAATGTGGCATTTTATATGTATATATTTCAGATGTATATAGGAGTGTATGTTTATGTATAATTGCAATGTATTGTATGCATATGTTGGCTTATATTGTCTTGTTTTGTTTTTTCTCTCAGTGCACTCTGACTAGATCGTTTTAACCATTCAATATCTGGATTAAATGTATAATTATGTACTTAATTTTACAATTTACTCATTCTGTATATGATATTGTTATAGAATACTAACATATTTTCTGCATTTTGAGCTTGGGTCATTGCTGAAAAGGGTCAATAGACCAGTTCACTTACACAGTGAACAAAGTGTAATAAATAAATAAATAAGTAAACAAGCAAACAAATAACTACATACATAAATAAACCAGGGTAGAACACTGATCCAAATGAACCAGTTTCAGACTCATTCCCAGGAACACTGTTTGATTAAGTGAGTTACTAAATGTCACACAATAGGCAAAAGGAGGCTGAGGGAATCAAACCTTGGATAACAGGAAGAAACTAGTTAACAGCTCATAGTCTTAATTATTTGCAGTAACTGCCAGATGAAATAACATCCTTCCCTTGTCTGTGCCAGTATTACCACTGGAAAGTTAACTGAAGGACTTGTGTATTGCAAATAAGTGTAATAGAATGTACTAACACACACAACCACAGGCCTTTCACACCTTGTTGTATGGTAGGTTATGTGATAGGGCGCATCTGGATTTTCCTCTCTAATTTTGAAATGAAGTTAAGATGCAAGGCATGAACTATACATAATTTAGGAATAATTAAGCACATTAAACATTTCTAAGTTGAGTATATCAGTGGAACTATAATAATTTACAAAATGATATGTTCTTGACTTTATAACTGTTAGTGGCTGTTTTAAGTAAATGAAAAACATTTAGTCTGGTTTGTCCCAGTAAAGTTCCTTAACAGCAGAAAATACCAAATACTCCACCTTTTCTTGTATTCTGCTAAGAATACTAGATTAACCTTCCTGTATATTGCTACTGGCTAGATGACTATTACACATAAATAATGGCTTTCTTCATGTTTTGAATTTTAATTTTCCCTTCACGAAGATACTCCATCTCCAAGATATGATATACTTGCTGTCAGTGAAATATTAAGACACAATCCAGCCCTGAAAAATCATTTTAATCAATTGAATGACAAACTTCTTGCTGTTACCTTTGGTATAGATGACTACTGTAAATAATTCAACGAGTGACCTTTGATGCACAGTGGAAAACAACAATTACCTCCTATCCTTTTGCTGCTTTTCATTGTGAACAGCTAATTAAAACAATTGTCACAATGTATAGCAACATTTCTGCTTAAAGCAATACTTTTTTTTTGAAGTAACACAATGTTAATCATAGCTGGCAAAGCTCCCTGCCACACATTAAAACTCCTTTTTCATCCCATTTATTGTAACATTCCATGCTTTTTAATGCCCATAATTAAATTTATGTTGAGTGAAATGTAGTTTAACTGCAAATGCAGAAAGAGATAAGTTTTTTAGGACATTTTCTTATAAATCTCTAGTACAATGAGTACCTTATAAACATATATTATTTAAAAAAAGTTTATGGAACTCTGGATTGCAAATGCAGTATGAAGTACAAATACTGGACGTTTTCTTTACATAGCAGATTGCCAAGAAGTGTCATAAAAACAAAACGACAGCTGAGATTTCCTGATAAATAAAAAAGGTGGAGGAGAAGTGAACAAAGGGTTAGCAAGGTGAGGATGCAGGATGTTTGCCATTTTCTTAAGGCAGCTGTCGCCATACAGGAATGAGGAAGGGATGGACAGCAGACTGCCGGAGTTTATCACGCACATACCATCACTGTAGCTTGTAGAATGGTGTAGTGTATAACTGCTGTGTCTGCATTGTGTATAAATACACACAGACGGCTGTGCATGCAAATGCACAAACACATACACTTCTTCTATCTGTAAATGATAAAGATGTTACACTACATATCCACAAATCCCTCTGTTTCTCTGTAGATGTGTGTGTGTGTGTGTGTGTGTGTGTGTGTGTGTGTGTGTGTGTGTGTGTGTGTGTGTGAGCATTTGTATGCATATGTGTCTTTTTGTGAATGAATTTGTATATGTGTGTGTGTGTGTGTGTGTGTGTGTGTGTGTGTGTGTGTGTGTGTGTGCGTGTGTGTGTGTGTGTGTGTGTGTGTGTGTGCGTGTGTGTGAGCATTTGTATGCATATGTGTCTTTATGTGAATGAATTTGTAGATGTGTGTGTGTGTGTGTGTGTGTGTGTGTGTGTGTGTGTGTGTGTGTGTGTGTGTGTGTGTGTGTGTGTGTGTGCATGAGTCTACAAACTGAAAATAGTGACCTTTGGAGCAGAAGTCCATGGTTTTAGTTTCATACTGATCATGAGCTTGTACTTCAAAACACTGTCAACTAAGATTAGCATCAGGGGTCTGTATTCCTTCTGTACAGGCAGTGATCTTCAAATGCAAGTAAAAGAGTTCTATTTAATAACTAAGGATGTTTTTACTTAATGATGTGAAATCAACTATTCTTCCATTTTCTTATATTCCATAAAACAGTACTTAGGCAGTGTGGGTCATTAGAAGCATTCTGTCAAGTTATTCACAGCCAAATTCTATACAAGCAGTTTGAAAACTAGTGCAAAAGTAATATAAATAAGGCAAAATATTCTATACAGGGATACAGAAACGACCCTACACTCCAACAGATATCATATATCATGTCTTGTATTTATTTATTTTGAATATATCTGACATCATGAATTCATATCTGATTTAGCAAGTTCATGGATGCAGAGGAACTGGAGTCTGTCCTACCATTTAATTGGAATAAAGCAGATATAGAAGATTATTAATTGGTATCTGATGGTAACAGCTTTATTATTTGTTTGAGACATGATGCCAAGAAATTCAGCTTGAGCGTGAAGCACAAGAGGTGACTCTTGGCATCCATGTTGAGAACACATAATGGAGGTTAATGACTGGAGACCCAATTATAATTCTTTGCAGAGCATGCAGCTTTATCTGCACAAAATGAAAAAGTGGTTTTGCTGGCTTTCAAAGCTGTAAAGTATTTAGCGAACTATGTCAAAAAAAGACAGCACAACGCATATTACCTCAGGGAAAGAAAGTCAGGGACAGATTACTGGCACAGACAACAGACAGAAAGAAAGCTGGTTTTAATTCTGTAGCTGTTGTTTGCTGGCCAGTACTGGCAGGTTTTACTGCCTAGCATGATACTCAGTCTTAACAGTTTATGCAGGGGTGGTTGACAATTGTTAAGATCGGGTCTTGCTCTACAGAAGAGCTTAACTGGTTTGTCTTTTTTTTTTTTATATCAGAGTGTAATTACCATGTTCCTGCCCTAAAAAACTAATTCTGAATAAGAGCACAACTAAAAGCAGAGTAGAACGAAAGCACTTAGCTGTTAAAACTTATGATGTTCGTCGTCTCCCATTGCTGCAGTCCTGACAAATGGGTACTCCGCTGCCCACCATCGGCCCGAATACCAAAGGGCTAGATCTGGCGTCGGTCATGGGCGCCCGAGACTGACGTAGTGTCAGTACAAATGCGCATGACCGACGCCATAACCTTAGTCTTTCTTGCCGCATGGTCCTAAGCAGAAGCAGAATTTGCAAGTGCCGTTCGGCGTTCTGGAATTGTCGGTTTTCAAGTTTCAGACTGGAGACCAAGTTGGGCTAAGTACCCCATTGGGGACATTTTATTGTCTTTTTCTTGCCTCGGTGTTGACGGATGTCAGAAAAAGTTAATAACTGTATTTCTTGTGGGAAACAGATTCCTCATAGGGATTACCATTCACTCTGCATTCCTTGTTTAGGGCCTGAGCACGACGTTGTTGGGTGTCGCTTTTGTGCTACTTTTAATAAGCGTACTATTAAACGTCGGTTGGACTGTGCTAGGCTGGTGTTTGGTAAACGTTGTAATTACAACATGCCGTCGGATTCTCCGACGACTGGCTCTTCTAAGAAGCGCAAAGAAAAGTCTTTGCGGTCCAAACAGGATGAGGCGTCCACTCCGGACGTCGGTCCTGTAGAACCACTGGCTGCTTCAGTGGCTCTTTCTGACAGTGTACCAGAGTGTCAAGGGGAGCCTTTGTTACTACAGGGAGTGGCTTCTCCTGTGTTAGGCCAGGGTGAGGGTGCTCCTCTGTTGTCTGTGGCTCCCTCCCCTCATAGGGTGGTTAAGCCTCCTCCTTCTCAGGGCAAGGGCCATTCTAAGTCTAAGTCTGCCCCTGCGGGTGCTTTTCCCCAGGGTCCAGCTCCTAGGAGGCACATGTTAAAGATGGCTGAAGATTTGATTACTTTAATTAGGGGTTCCATGCCTCCCCCTGAGAAGAGGCCCAGGGCAGAAACAGAGTTGGAGGGTTTGGTTCAGTCTTCCAATGAGTCAGATTCCTCTGTGGAAGACCTTCAGGATTTCCCTCCCTATTCTGATTCGGAGGCTGAGGATGCTTCTCCCTCTGCGTCCCCTCCAGAAGATTTTTCTTTCTCTGAAACTTTGCATTCCATGAGGGAACATTTCAAATGGGAAGGCCAGGATTATTCTGATTCTCGTAAAAGGCTAAGAGAATTCTTGTTTTTGCCTCAGCACAGGCCCTTGGCTATTCCCCCTATACTGGATGTTGTTCAGGATGTATTTTCTGAGGCTGCCCTTAACCCAGATTCTCTGCCTCCTGCCCCTGTTAAACCAGATAGATACTACAGGGTTCCGGAAGCTCACAAGTACTTGTTTAAGAGCCCTAGGGCTGATCCAGAAACTATTTCTCAAGGCCCCAAAGGTGTTAAGGCTTCTGTGGTCAAGAATCCAGTTCCTCTGGACAAGAATGCTAGGGCCCTGGATAGGTGGGGTAAAAAACTATATACCTCTTCTACTTTGGCTATGAGGGCTTTAAATTGTCAGTTTCATATGCTCAGGTATCAGAATTATTTGTTAAGTCAATTGAAATGTAAAGTGGATGCTTTAGCTGAAGGTATTGACTGTAAGGAGCTTCAGGATTTAGTGCATGCTTCAGACCAGGTTGGTAAGCATTCTTTGCAGTGTGGTTTTGATGCTTTACAAGCTTCTTCCAGGGTGGCTGCTACTAGTTCTGTTGTTCGCAGACATGCCTGGCTTAAAGATCAGTCCTTGTCAGAGCATGTTAAAGCTCGAATTATGGATGCTCCTTTGCAATCTGATGTTCTTTTTGGCCCTCCAGTGGAATTAGTTTTAAAAAAATGGAGGAAAAAGCTAAGTCTATGCAGACAGTTAAGGAATTTTTACAGGTTCAGCCCCCTAAGTTCAATAGGAATTGGCCTGCTAAGGGATGGTCTTTTCCCTCTTCGGATTTTCATTCTAGGGGCAGGTCGAGGCGTGGTAGAGGTAGGGCTTCCTTTCAGGGCCCTGTTACTTCTAGGTCTTTGAGTTCTTCTACCCCTTCTGCTGGGGAGGGCAGGGGTCAGTCCTTTCGGAAGCAGACCCAATGACCTGTGTCTTCAGCTGCCGGACTCTGCTTTGCTGGCAGCTCCTCTAGGCGGAAAACTGGGACTTTTCAAAAGGAATTGGCATTTGGTTACCCAAGACAAGTGGGTGTTGGACATTATAACTCGAGGCTACAAATTTTATTTTCACACATTCCCGCCTTTCAAAGGTATGCCGGATGTGCCTCATCAGCAAAGACTGGAAGCACAGGCACAGATTTCTTCTCTGCTCCAGTTGGGAGCAATACAGGAAGTTCCTTCTGCGGAAAGGGGCACAGGGTTTTATTCCCGTCTTTTCTTAGTGCCAAAGAAGGGAATACTTGGAGGCCCATTCTGGATTTATCCATTCTAAACACCTTTCTGGAAATTCCGAAATTCAAGATGTTAACACTGCAACAGTTGTTGCCTATGCTGGGCAAAGATCACTGGATGGTGACTTTGGATCTCAAGGAGGCCTATTTTCACATTCCTATCAGGCCCAGTTGCAGGAAATTCCTGAGGTTTCAGACTGGGAATTTGCATTATCAGTTCTCTGCATTGCCCTTTGGCTTATCTACTGCACCCAGGGTATTCACAAAAGTCCTGGCTCCAGTAATAGCTTTTCTCAGACTAAAAGGAATTCAGATTTATCCTTATCTGGACGATTGTTTGATACTGGCTCAAGGCAAGCACGAACTACTTCGACATCTGCAGTATGTGATGACAGTTTTCAGATGCCTAGGGTATTCTGTGAACGAAATAAAGTCCAGTCTAGTACCCTCACAAGAGATGTGTTTTCTGGGTGTGAGACTGAATACAGCGACTCAGATGGCATTTCTTACCCCGGACAAACAAAGACATCTTCACCAATACTTCCTACAGCTATCAGTAATGTCCAGGCTGACTGCAAGGACAGTCCTTCAAGCCTTGGGGTTCATGGCATCTTGCATTCTAGTACTTCCCAATGCCAAACTGCATATGAGGAAGTTACAATGGTATCTCAAAAGCGTTTGGACTCAACACAGCCACGATTTGGACACTGTCATTGCGATACTTCCTTGCATTCAGAAAGAATTTGTGTGGTGGGCTCAGGAATGTCACCTAAACATGGGACTCTCTGTGACCCAACCAGAGGCAAGTCAGATATTAACGACAGATGCCTCGGAGTCAGCCTGGGGTGCTCATTTCAAAGGAAAATGGATTTAAGACCTTTGGCCCCCGGAGTTGCTTCACTTGCATATCAATATGAAGGAGATGCTGGCAGTTCAATTTGCCTTAAAAGCATTCAAGGATCTACTTCGACCGGGACTGGTGTTGATTCGAACGGACAGCACAACTGTCATGTGGTACATCAACAAGCAGGGGGGAACTCATTCTTACCCTCTTTGCAGACAAGCAATGCTGTTATGGGAAACTGCTTTGGATCTGCACATCACTCTTCGAGCACAGTTTCTGCCAGGGGTACAGAATTCGTTAGCGGATGTTCTGAGCAGGCGAATGGTGGATCCCCACGAATGGAAGTTGGATCCTCAGGTGTTTCGTCAGTTGACCATGGCTTGGGGAACTCCAGACATAGATCTGTTCGCTTCTCCTCTGAATTTCCAACTACCTCTGTTTTGCACAAGGCTGTTTCATCCAAAAGCCTGGAAAATAGATGCACTATCCTTCAGTTGGAGCAACCTTCACGTGTATGCCTTTCCTCCTCTGCCTCTTCTTCCAAAAGTCCTGTTGAAAGTCAGGAGGGACAAACCGTGCATGATCCTTATAGCACCGGATTGGCCTCGTCAGCATTGGTACCCTCTGTTGAGGAGCCTAATTCTGGGGGCCCCTTGGCCATTACCACGGATTCCTCACTTATTGTCTCAAGAAAACAATCATTTTCTCAATGTCAGGGTGCAATCCCTACACCTGACAGCCTGGCATTCAGTTTTAGAGAATGAGGGCCTTCAGCTCCCTCAACAAGTTTTGGATGTTCTTTTGGAAGCCAGGCGTCCTAGTACTCGAAAAGTTTATGCTGATAAATGGTAGAGATTTTTTCTTTGGAGTTCAGCTAAAGGCTTTGATGTCACATTGCCTGATTTGAATTGTACATTGCAATATTTGACTATGTTATTGGACAAGGGTTTGTCTTTCTCTTTTGTTAAAGTGCATGCTGCAGCTATTTCTGCTCACTATGATGGTGACCCTCCTTTATTTTCACATCCATTGCTTAAACAGTTTCTTAGAGGGGCGAAGAATATAAGACCTCCACTGAGGGCTCCTACTCCTACCTGGGATCTTAATTTTGTTTTGGAAAAGCTGACTCTGCCTCCTTTTGAACCTGCAGCTACGGCTGACTTGAAGTTGTTGTCTTGGAAGACTGCTTTTTTATTGGCTGTTACTTCTGCTAGAAGGGTATCTGAATTACAGGCTCTCATGGCAGTGGAACCTTTTCTGATTTTTCACCGGGACAGAGTTTCCTTGCGTACTAATCCTACTTTTCTGCCTAAAGTGATTTCTAATGTGGCATTGAACCAATCTATACATTTGCCTACTTTTTATGCTAACCCCCAAACTGAGGGGGAAAAAGTTTTGCATTCTTTGGATGTGCATAGGCAGTTAAGATATTATTTGTTCAGAACCAAAGAGTTCAGAAGTTCTCAACAGTTATTTGTTTCGTTTGCTGTGACTTCACGTGGAAAAGCTGTCTCGAAACAAACTATTTCCAAGTGGATTGGCCATTGTATTGCTTTTTGTTATTCTCATCATGGACAGGAGGTTCCAGTTGGGATCAGGCCTCATTCTACTAGGGCTACGGCCACATCTACTGCTTTTTTAAGAGGGGTAGCTACTAAAGACATTCTAGAGGCAGCTACCTGGAGTTCTGTACATACCTTTACAAAGCATTATCATTTGCCTCTTTATTCTAGGTCTAGGGCTGGGTTTGCCACTGCAGTCTTACAGGGCATGTCTGCAGCTCCTCCGGCTATTTAGTTGACCAACCTCCCTTTTTTCCGTTGCTCTGGGATTCTACCCATTTGTCAGGACTGCAGCAATGGGAGGCAGCGAACATAGTACAGTTTTGTACCTACCATAAATGTAGATGTTCGAGGATCTCCATTGCTGCAGTCCAATTCCTCCCTCCTTCCCCTTTTCTTTTTAGATTGGGGTTTTTGGGTGGTGTTTTTTTTTGCATTCTGACGTCTGAGGCAAGAAAGACTGAGGTTATGGCGTCGGTCATGCGCATTTGTACTGACACTACGTCAGTCTCGGGCGCCCATGACCGACGCCAGATCTAGCCCTTTGGTATTCGGGCCGATGGTGGGCAGCGGAGTACCCATTTGTCAGGACTGCAGCAATGGAGATCCTCGAACATCTACATTTATGGTAGGTACAAAACTGTACTTTTGGGACTCCTTCCATGCTTGCCTTTGTAGGACTGTTCAAAGAATTCTAAATAGGATGTCAGTCTATCACAGGCTCACACTTAGCTCACACATGACAAACATACATATGGGTAATTTTCTTAAACATATTTATTAAACATGACATTTTAAAGTTGGCATAGGTACACATAAAGTAATAGAAAATGTAACAAACTATAACATTTCTGTTGTTGTTTTTATGATTTACATATTGCCTACTCCCCTGTAGCATACCAGTGGGATGTGGGAGAAATCTGAGGCCACTCTCAGAGACAGGAACACTAACTCCTAAAACTTTAACAACAGTTTTATTCCTAATTAGCAAAAGATACAGGGAGTGCTACAGCTACAAAGACAGGTTGTTCCTCCCTTTGATGAGTCAATGCTTGCTGCAAGGAGTGTTGAAGCCCCCTAATAAAAATCTACAAGTGATTTATCAGGACAGGTGGATAATCTTTACTCAGATATGCTCAGAGCTAGTTCAAAATGATGTGAAGATTACTGATCCTACAGACATTGCCAACATACTGGCTGACAGGTTCAGTGCAAACTTCTCCCCCCCCTCCCCCCCAAAAGGAGAGATATCTATACCAAACGATTGCAGCCCCCCAAACATCTCCAGCGTCCAAGTGAGAACTGCTCTCTCCAAAGCAAAAAACACAGCATCCATGGGACCTGATGGTGTCCCCGGCTGTGTGCTCCATGAACTCAATGAGGAATTAAACCCACAGCTAGGACAGCTGTTTAATCAAAGTCTTACCTCTGGATACATGCCCAGGAGTGGCACTGCAACTGTGGTACCACTTCACAAAGGCGGTGCCTCCACCGACCCTGGAAATTACCGCCCATTAGCTTGACAAGCCTTATCTGCAAAGCCATGGAGAGGATCATAATGGACCTCATAAATAAAGACATAGGGAATTTGCAGACTTTGGATCCAACCCAGTTTGGCTTTGTCAAAGGCAGATCATGCCTTTTAAACTTGGTTGACTTTTGAAACAGTCACCAAAGCCATTGATGAGGAAAGGCAGTCCATACAGCCTACCTCGATCTGGCTAAGGCCTTCGATACAATACCCCATTCGGGTATCATTGAAAAACTCATCAGCTTAAATGTCAACCCATACATCACAAGATGGGTTGCAAACTGGCTGAGTGACAGAACCCACAGGGTCAGAGCTGCTGGCGCCATGTCAGACTCAAAGCCTGTCACAAGTGGTGTCCCACAGGGCTCAGTCCTGGGCCCACTCTTGTTTGGCATCTACTTTTCCAGTACAAGCAAACACAGGAGGGTTATGGCTGACAAAGTTTGCAGATGACTGCAAACTGGGCCATAGTAGAAAACACATCTGACACAGATATCCTTCAGAAGGGTCTCACAGAAACGGATAACTGGTGCCAGAGCCACGGCCTAAAGTTAAATGCCAAAAATGCATAGTCATACCCTTCGGGAAAAACAAGGTTACCCCTAGCTACCAAATAGGTGGCAATCCACTGAGCACAGAAGAAGTTATCAGGGACCTGGGGACCCAGGTTGATAGTAGTCTGTCATTCGACACCCATGTAGCTAAAGTAGTTAGGAAGACCTTCTACATTGCCCACCTTATCATGAAGGATTCTCATCTAGATCAAGGGAGGTCATAGTCTCCCTTTACTCATCACTCATCAGACCAATGATTGAGTACAATGCCCCATTCGAATGTATCTGACCCGACACTTGCAGCAGCTGGAGAGGCCACAAAAGTTCCTCACCAAAAGGATAAAGGGTCTCAAAAATCTGTCCTATGCTGCCCGACTGAAAGAACTCCAGCTCTATTCAGTCGCTTACGCTTGCTCAGAGGTGACCTTTGCCTAACATACAAGGCCATGTCAAACCCAGATTTGATGAATATGCTTCACCTCAAAAATCTAGATCCATCAGAGCCACAAGGCGGAGACTTAAACCTTGACACGGCTATTAATAGGACGTGCTGGAGGGATAGATTCATCACCCAAAGACTCCCTATGCTGTGGAACAAAATCCCGGTACATGTGAGGCAGAGCACCTCGCTGGCCTTGTTCAAGAGAAATCTTGACCAATGGATGGGAGATCGCAGATATACCCCAGGGATTACCTCAGTGTCACTGCTCGACAGAGGCACAGAAAAATAATGGGTATAGTTCCCCATACTAAAGGGGTGGCCTAAGCCACAAAACGATGGGCTAGGCTTGTAAATGCCCTCGGGCAGATAGCCTAGTATGAACCTATGAACCTATGAACCTATCAGAAATGTCTATATCTATCACTGTTAACAATCTTGAGTAATATGTATTATATAATTACAACTTTATCCATAAATAAGGGCTACCTCATTTCCCTTAAAATATCCCACCATTTAATTTATTTATGCATCTCTTCATACCTGCATCATTACTGATGGAGTCAAATCTGGAATGAAATGGAATGAAAACACTGTGTTAAACTTAGACCGTCTGAAACAAAAATTCAAAACAAAACAAGAAAACTTATTCTCTTGCAGGTGAGGCTGTTTGTTTAAATTGTTCATTGTCTTTTATGCTACACAATCACCACACCCTCCTTGAACCTTGCATTGACTCCTTTAATTGGCTGATAAGCATACAACAGAAAGACTTTTTTTTTCTGAATGTCACTACTGTTTGATAGTTATGTAAGTTCTGCATCATGTGTTTACACATTTATTTATTTATTGACATTTGTTATCTGAGTTGGTCCAGCTTGGCTTGTGACCCATTTTCAGTGGAGACCTGAGGAGAAAAGCTCCAAAAAAAACACAAACAGTTTACAGAGAATCAACATTTGAGTCAAAAATATGGTCAAAATCAGTTATACAAGAACATTAGAGAGACAAAGCAGAACTGCAAACACATGATATATACATATCATTTTTACAGACTAAAAAATATATTTACATATTTACAAAAGGAGTTAAGTCCAACAGTATTGATTGTAGAGTTTAATAATTATCCACAATAGGTGAGTAGATGAAGTTTGACTTTTTCGTTAAAGTGGGATAGGTGAATGATGGAACAAATGTCTCTTGAGAGTTTGTTCCAGGCTTGGGTGATGGAATGTTTATATAGGAGTTTGCCAGCTATTTTTTGGGGCTGGTAGATTTGTAGTAGTTGCTGATTAGAGGTACAGAGAGTCCGTGGAGGAGTGTCGATAGAGATGAAGGAAGAGAGAGCAGGGCAGGATGAAGGTATGTAAAGAATGAATTGTAACATTTGAAGTTGTGACAGCAGTAGAAGATGGGGGAATTCTAACCAGTGGAGGGTATTTAGGGAAAGGCAGTGATGTGTTTGTTTGTGTCTTTCGGCTTTTCCCAGTTAGGGGTCGCCACAGCGGAACTCCGGTCCGCTAATGATTGGCAGTAGAGTTTTACGTGCTGGCTTGCCGGGCCTAATGCACAACCTTCAATGAAGGAAAGTCCGTTCACATATGGAAAGTCTGTGATAAATCTAGCTATCTTGTGGTAAGTTTGTTGGAGTTTGTTTAAAGTAGTAGTATGGATGTTGGTGAATACTGGGGCAGCATATAGAAGGGAGAAGAGGAGAAGAGCTTGTACAAGGGACAGTCTTGCATTTGTAATTAGAAATGTTTGTTGCGATACAGTAAACCAAGTTTCTGGTGAGTTTTTTATGCTTTGGAGGATGTGCAAGTTGAATTTGAGTTCATCATCTATGATGACCCCAAGGAGTTTAGTGTGAGCTTCAGGTTGGATAACTGTGTTATTAGAGGAAGTAATAGTAAAGGTGGATTTGAGGTGAGAGAGAGATCTGGGGAAAATAATATGAGTTTGGTCTTTTTAGGGTTGAGAATGAGTAGATTCCTGGACAACCACTGTTCAGTGGTCAGGAAGGCCTATTGAGTAAGAGTGTAGAGACTGGAGAGATTGTCTAAGATGGAGATGAGAGTCGAGTCATCTGCATATTGAATGAGGGATGATTGTTTACAAGAAGTATAGAGATCATTGGTAAAGACATTACATAGGAGGGGACCCAGGATGGAACCTTGTGGTACCCCGGTTGAGACAGGTATGAACAGAGAAGTGGAAGAGAACCATTTAATTTGCTGCCTGCAGGATAAGTAACTGGAGAATCAGGCAAGAGAGGAAGAAGATAGATTGAGGTCTGCAACTTTAGATAGCAGTAGGGGATGGGAGACTGTATCAAAGGCTTTGGAAAGGCCAAGGAAGAGACATGATATGAGTTTGTTATTGTGTAGGGCCTTGGCAGTGGTATGTGTAGAGGATAAGAGGGCAGTAGTTGTGGTGTGGTTGGGATGGAAACCATGTGAGTGGGAGTAAGAAGGTTATGCTGGAGGAGGTAGTTGAGTAGTTGTGAGTGGATACATTTTTAGGGAATCTTAGAGAAGGGAGATAGAATAGCTATAGGTCAGTAGTTAGATAGGTCTGTAGAGTTTCCACCGTTATGCAAGAGAATAGTGAAAAAGGATTTCCATAGGGTAGGGATGGTGGATTCCTGAATAGATCTATTGATTAGTATAGATACTGGATAGGCAATTAAGTCAGCAGCAAGTTTGAAGAAGGTAGGAGGTGGATTGTCATTGGAAGGAGAGCAGGGTTTGAGTTTGTTAAGAAGAGATCTGATGTAGGAAGTAGGAACTGGATGTAAAGAGAATAGTTGTTTGTTAGAAGGATTGGGAGGGGTAGGCAGAGAAGTTGTTACAGTTGGAAGGTATGGGTGTTTGAATGGTTTCAATAAAGTGTTTATTGAGAAGAGCAGCAGTTTCCAGAGGAGATGTATTTGGGTAGGGGCAGGGAGTTGAGGGGCAGCCTGGAGAGAGAATTTTGTTAATAGTATGCCAGAACTTGCAAGGGTTGGATTTGTTATTGAATTGGGCAGAGCTATAAAAGGACTTTTTGTCATTATCAGTTTGTTTTTGTAAGATTTCTGAGGTGTCTATAGTTATGTAGCAGAGGTAATTCCTTTGATTTGATCCAGGCTTTCCAAGCTCTATCTCTTTTTAGCATAAGGGACTCAGTTTCTTTTGAGAGTCGGGAGGCATAATTGGGTTTTATTCTAACCTTCCTAGAGGGAGCAAGGGAGTTCAGGGTATTCAGGAAGATGCTATTGAACCTATTAATTGCATCATTAAGAGGAATTTGTTTAAGGATGGACCAGTCAATGGTAGATAGAATAGAGTTGAACTGGACCATATTAAAATTAGAGAGTTTTCGGCAATCTCTATAAAGGTGGGATTTGAGGGGTTGAATGGTGTATCTAAAGACTGAGGTGGGGAGGTGATTGCTAAGTTTGTCTGGTAGGATAGTGGGGTTGTGAGGGGGGTTGGTGAGTATCCAGTCAATTATGAAGCCGGAAAATGAGTTTTTATGGAGGCGGTTGGGCGAAGATATCAGTTGATGGAAACCATGCAGGTTGATGCAGTGTTGTGGCGAGTCAGTTTTAAGTTTAGACCAATCTAGGTTAACATCGTCTAAGATGAGGATTTCATAAGGAATATCGTGGGAAAATCTGGGTAAGATATTCTCTAAAGTGGATGAATTGTCTCCAGGAGGGATATAGATGGTGGCTAATTTTTTGTGAGGGTTAAGGTGGCAATTAAGGATGATGAGTTCAGATGGGCGAAAGTCAGGGATGGATGTGGGGAAAGGTGAGAAACTGAGGCTATTGGAGTGGAGGATGGCTACACCACCCCCTTTTTTGGGAATCTATCAGAGTGATAGATATTATAGCCTGGTGGGAGAATTTCATTGTTAGTGATACGTGGCTTAAGCCAGGTTTCAGATAAGGAAAGGATGTGAGGGGTTTTATGCATTATCCAGGCATGGAAACTTGAGAATTTGTTGGTTAGGCTTTGAATATTTAGAGACGATATTGCCAGGTGCTTGGATATGGATGAGTTTAGTGCAAGAGGCTGGGTATGATGAGAGGTGTTTGGGGAAGGAAGGGAGGTAGAAGATATGGGGGGTGTTTGATTGAGGGGAGAGGGGGAGGGGCCAGGGTTGGGGTGGACATCCCCAGGTTATTAGTGGGAAGAGGGACTACAGTAGTACATAGATGCAGTTTGTGTAACTTGGGTTTAGATTTGTAGGTAGGAGGGTGGATTTGCAACATAGACAGCTTGTGCAGAGAAGAGGTGGAGAGGTTGAAAAGGGCTGGGAAGATATGAAAGTAGGAAGGTGTAGAATGAGTCTGAAAGGTATAGGAGGTAGGAGAGCATAAAGGAGAATAAGGAAGGTGTGAGGTGGTAATGATAAGGTGTTTCATTTCTGATGGAGGGTGTAGGGGCTATAGACAGGGTGTAATAGTAGGGGAAGGAAGTGATGTATTTGGAGTCTGACAGGAAGTAGTTTGTCAGTGGATGGTGGGGATGGAAAGGGAGGGAGTGGATGGTATAAAGAAAATTGTAATGGGGTGGGTGAGAAAGGGGGTAGAGTAGGGGAGCGGAGTGAGCTCGAATGGTGCGAGGGTGAGCAGAATGGGCAGAGCCAGGTCAGTAGTGTGAAACAGCACTGAAAATAACAATCAGAAAGAAAGCAACTGTGAAAATCAGATCAGAAGAGGTAGGAAGAGAGCAAGCCAGAGATGAAAATTGGTAGAAAAATATGTATTAGTGATATGCATGCAAGCATTCGAGGTTTAAAAGGGTTAATACATTTATTCTGTTCACACTGCATGAATCTGCACAGCTATTAGAAATGTAACAAGAAGCATTCTATTTTCTGCTAATGTCAGCAAATAACAAGAAGTGTATCATTTCTACTAGTGTCATGAGACTTAACAAAGAGTTATTGATTTTCTGCTTATGCCATGAGAAAGTACACAGCTGCTAGAAGCTTTGGTAAGGAACACAATGGATGCTTGGAAGTATAAACCGTAGTCAGAATTACTTGTACCTAAACTAGAAATGTACCTTGAATCTAGGCAAAATGTAACACATATATTAGAACTGCACAATTGAAGAATTGAAAGTTTGTGGTGGGCTAAAATAAGCCCCAAGGCCAGGTTGTTTTTCTCAAATGTTTTGTAAATCAGCAGTTATTCTCAACTAGTCAGCAATTAGTCTAGTAACATTTTCTGTAGAACAATACAGAAAGCTGTGTCTAACTACGTCAGCAATAGAAGTAACATTTCGTGTGACATGGAAAGAACTGTATAAAAATGCCATACTAATTATTAATGTTCAGACAAACCATTCTGCCAGCATGCTTTGTCTCTTTGCTGCAAGTTAATAAAGGGTGCCTTGCTTGAACCTTATGTGAATTGGTCTTTGAAGTTTTTTCCTTTGACAGATTGGTCCTTCGGGCCGGAGCCTTCTCTTCACCTCGGATCAGACGGGCCAGGTGGTTGAAACCGTATGGGGAAGAAACCAAATTGGTTCTTCTTATTTGAAAAGCCCTCCAACTGAATTGTCGTTCAAAAGAGGCCAGCCACTTTCTGATCTGCGACTGAAGGATGGGTCTCCACGAATCAGGTGATCAATCACGTAGACTCAGGTAAGGTGAATCTACTTTTCTCTGTTTTCTGTTTTAGATCAGGGACTAGATTTGTTTTGTTTCTGTCAAGACTGTATTTTTGCTTACAAGTCAGGGACAGAAAAGATTACTGTCTTGTCATAGATCAGGAGAAACAGATTAAGTAGGCAGTCATTCTGAAGAGACTATAACAAAATCCGTGGTACCACGTAAAAAATAAGAGAAGTTACGTAACAATCAAAGGGTAGAACAAAATGGATAATAATTGCACAAAAAGACCCCAAAATCCACTGTTAACAGAAGACGTAAAATACATGCAGTCACAGCATGCCGACAATATTAAATATTATTCAAAATTGGTTAATAAATATGAGTTTGACGGAAAATTAGAAGGATCCTGGCTTATCAGACTTGTCAAACAGCCCAAAACTGATTCCAAAGGTCAGGTAAAAAAGCAACGTAAATTAGGAATTCCTCAGGCACACAGGTGGATTGAGGAAGTAAACTGTAGGGAACAAAAGAACAAAAATTCAAAAGCAATGTTTTTAGATAAGGAGGACAATAACTTAGTAATAGCATCAGCACCTCCGCCTCCCTTACCAGAATATGAAGCAAGTGAACAGGTTAGTCCACCCCCACGATATCCTGTGGTCACTGAAGAAAGAGGCATTATGAAAATAAAACCGTATATTAGAGATCCCATCGGGACCAGGTCTCGAACAAGGGCAGGTAACTCAAATGAAGGCATCGAGTTATATCAAATGGTTAAGAATTCACGATCTATAAGTGAAGGAGAAGAAATATGTCCACTTATAGAAGTACCCAACCCTCAGGCAGGTCAGGACAATCAGGGCCCAACTATTTTAGTGTATAGGCCTTGGACTCCAGAGAATATCCTGAAAACCAATGAGGGAATTCCCCATCCAAAAGTTAATTTTAGAAAATTCTCTGAAGATTTGCAAGGAATGAGGCTGAGTTATAACCTAAACGGAGAAGAGGTAGAAAAAGTAGTTAGACAAATTGTGGGGCCAGATTGGTACATGATTAGTGGCAACTGGAATCCCCGTGATGCTGCACAAAGACCCCTCCCACATAGCAGTGCAGAATAAGCAACAGAGTAAAAGGTCTTATAGACCGCATCTGTGAATAATGGAAGCCTAGGGCAGACTGGACTTGCATTAATCAATGCATCCAACAAAAAGGTGAAACTATTGACCGGTATTATGCCAGACTATTGGAATGTTTTAATAACCACTGTGGAATGCAGGTTCCTGAAGATCAAACACAAGATTCCCCATATGAACAGCAGTTAAAGAATGCATTTTTAAAGGGCAGTATTGCACCTATAAGCAGTTTTATTACAAAACACATGGTAGACCATCGTACAAGCAGGTTACAGTCATTACTTGAATATGCTAGGCATACCGAAAGGCATTTTAATAGCAAAAAGAAAAAGAAAGCTCAAGTATTTTCTGTAGAAGATGGAGCAGAAGTTTATGTACTACAGTCCGGGAAAAAGGGCAAGAAAAATGCACAGGGAAACAAACAATCTGATCAACGATCAGAGGACTTTGAAGGGCGAAAGAAAAGGGGTGAATGTTTTAAATGCGGTAAAAAGGGACACTTGGCAAAGGATTGCAGGAAAAACAAGAAGGCAACCATGGAAGACAAGGAGAGTGAGGACTGACTATATGGTAGTCAGGAATCACTAGAAGGGGATTGAGAAGAAAGGACAAATGAGAATGTGATAGAGGGAGTAGATAATGTGACAGAAGAGATAGAGGAAGTGCAAGAAGTTAGTGACAATGAAGAAAATGAAATATTAAATCTAGCTTTATTGAGCTTGGAGCTCTATTTAGCAGACACGAAACCAGAAGTTACACTTTTGGTAGAAGGGAGGGAAGTCAAATTCCTGTGTGACTCAGGGGCATCACGAACCATGATACATCCCTCCAAACTGCCAGAAAACATGGAGTCACCTGATTGCATACTGGTAAAAGCAGCTAATGGACATCTGTATCGGGAGCCCCTCTCCCATAATATTGCAATAACTGATCCAGTTTCAGGATTGACTCAGAAAAGCAAAATTGTTGTTTCTGCAAAATGCCCAGTAAACCTCTTGGGCAGAGACCTCATGCAACTATTTGGTATAGCAGTAGTCCCAACCATGCAGGGTATGGAAGCACAGCAACAAATTGATACCTTTGCAGTGCAATCAGAGGGTGAAATGTTTTATTGGTACAGCCAGGACTTGGTTACGACTGGTCCAGGGACTGTGACCGAAGAATTAGTGAATGTAGCCATCAACAAGTTCCCCTCCCTTGACATTGATAAGCAACAATTGTTGCACTGTACCCTGTATTATTGTAACACACCAGGACCTGATAAGGAATATGAGCAAGAATTGTTTAAAAATTATGCAAACAGATTGATATTATGTAACCTGTACTGGGACACAGAAGGGAACAGTGTAGCCAGCTGTTCATTGCCCCAGGAGTTCTTTGCACTTTATAAATCTAATCAATTACCACATGTTAGCTTAACCAAGAACAAAAATATAGAATGGGCAGACCTAGGAGAAAAAGTCACGAGATGGGAGAAACAGACAGAATTAGAACTGTCAGAACAGGGAATACAACTACAGAAGTTGACTTGGATAACTCAGACCCACCCAGCCATGCACTTGCAGTCTAGCAAGAACAGCTGATTAGCACTCCTATTAAAGGAGGAAGAGAATGCCTTACAAGATATACCAGAAACTCTTTGGTCAACAGGAAAGTCAGATGTAAGACTTATTCGTACAGCAGGACCAGTTACCATCACACCAAAGTCAGCATTTAGACCACAGAAAAGACAGTATCCCTTAAGAAAAGATGCAGAGGCAGGGATAAAGCCTATTATAGCAGCCTTACTTAAAGGAGGGATACTAGTAGAATCTCCCGATTCACCATGTAACACACCCTTATTTCCAGTTAAAAAAGCAAATGGAGAATGGCGTATGGTCCAAGATTTACAAACTGTAAATGATGCAGTAATACCAAGGGCACCTATGGTGCCACATCCACACACCCTGTTGAATGATTTAAAACCTCAACAGAAGTATTTTTCTGTGGTAGACATCAGCAATGCATTCTCTTCGATACCGATACACCCTGACAGCCAGTATTGGTTTGCATTCACATTTCAGGGGAAAAGGTATACATATACATGACTACCACAGGGATATTGTGAAAGTCCAACAATATTCTCACAAGAAATGGCAAGCAAATTGGCGGGATTCACTCCACCAAGAGGCAGTCAGATTTTACTTTATGTTGATGACATCTTGCTGGCGGCTCCCACCCAGCAAGATTGTTGAAAAGATACCATAGCGCTATTACGATTTTTAGCCGCTGAAGGACATAAGGTAAATAAAAATAAACTGCAGCTTTGGAAAAAACAAGTCAAATACCTGGGATATGTAATATCCAAGGAAGGTAGAACATTAGATGAGGACAGAAAAGTAGCAATTTTGCAAGCACCAAAACCCACTACCAAGAAGGAAATGATGTCCTTCCTGGGTACAACTAATTTTTGCCGGAGCTGGATTCCAAACTATGCTTTGGAATCTGCACCGCTAACTGACCTTATATATAAGAAGCCTATGGCAGCACAGGATTTATTACAATGGACACCAGAAGCAGAATCTGCTTTCTGCAAACTGAAGCAGTTAATAGCATCCTCATTAGTTCTAGGATTACCAAACTACCATAAACGTTTTTTCCAAACTGTAGATTGTAAGCAAGGTTATATGACATCAGTGTTAACACAACAGCATGGGGATAAGCAATGCCCCATTGCTTACTATTCATCACAACTAGATCCAGTGGCACGGTCCTTACCCCACTGTGTACAAGCCGTAGTTGCAGCTGCAATGGCAGTACAGGCTTCGGCCTCAGTAGTCTTATTCCACCCTCACACTTTGAGAGTGCCTCATGCAGTCGCGATTATTTTACTACAAGAAAAGGTGGCATATCTTTCCCCTGCTAGGCATCTTTCCTGTATGACTATATTATTGAGCCAACCTCACATGACAATTGAGCAATGCATGACTCTGAACCCTTCTACTCTGCTCCAGACCCCTGCAGACGGCACACCGCACCGCTGCCTGCAGGTAATTGAGCAAAAGACACTACCTAGAAAAGATCTCACGGATGTCCCCTTGGATGATGCCGAGGTGACATACTACATGGATGGTTCATGCAAAAGGGGTCCCCTGCAGGACAGAACCTAGTAGGATATGCAGTAGTTTCTGACACTGAGATTATAGAAGCAAAACCTTTACCACACAACTTATCTGCACAGGCAGCAGAATTGATTGCCTTGACACGGGCATGTATCTTAGCAAAGGGTAAATGTGTGAACATTTTTACTGACAGCCAGTATGCTTTTTCTACTGTACATGTTTTTGCGCAACAGCGGAAAAAGCGAGGAATGATAACATCTACTGGCAAACCTATTAATCATGCACAGTTTATTTTAGATCTTTTAGAATCTATTCAGTTACCTCAGAAAATAGCCATTTGTAAATGCACAGCTCACACCAAGCAACAAGATAGGATTTCAAAAGGTAATGCGAGAGCTGATACAGCTGAAAAACAAGCAGCTACAGAAGTATTTCTTTTAAATGAGGAACTACAACCCTCTGAGATTTTAGACTTAGAAATGTTAAAAACAATACAGACACTCACTATGCAAGTTGAGAAACAAAGATGGGTAAAACGAGGAGCAATTCTCAAAAAGGGGCTGTACAACTCTAAAGAAGGGAAATCGATACTACCATCTAATTTGTTTAGATATGCAGCTTTGTTGAGCCATGGGCAGTGCTATGTCTCAACAGGGGGGATGGTACAGCTGGTGAACCAGGTGTTCACAACATACGGATTTACAAACTACTCTAAAAAATTTTGTTTGACATGTCAAATTTGCAACAAACATCATGCACAAGGGGTGTTAAAGCCCAAGCAAGGGAGTTTCCCTACACCACCATATCCATTTCATACTATCTGTATGGATTTCATAGAATTGAACAAATGTGAAAATAAGAAGTATGGTCTTGTCATTTTAGATATGTTTTCCAGATGGGTGGAAGCCTTTCCAACCAAAAATCCAGATGCAGCCACGGTGGCAAAAGTACTTGTCAAAGAAATCATCCCTAGATTCGGCATTCTGGAAAGGATCTACAGTGACAATGGTACACACTTTGTAAACCAAACCATACAGCAGTTAAGTAAGCATTTTGGTATTTCTTTAAAAAAATCATTGTGCATACCATCCGCAATCTGCAGGGCTAGTTAAAAGGCATAATGGTATATTAAAAAACAAATTGAGAAAGTTAATAGCTGAGACAGGAAAGAATTGGCTGTATTGTTTGCCCCTGGCGCTGTTGAGCATGAGAACTGTTCCGACTGCAAAAGGATTGACTCCTTTTGAAAAACTATTTGGAAGGGCTTATTATACACCCCAATGGAAACGTCTCATGTACTCAGACCAGGAAGCTGATTTTACACTAGCTGAATATATGAAGAAAGTCATGAATTCTAAACATCTGTTGCAGTCAAATTCTGTTTCAGATAGAAAGTAAACCGAGACATCAGAGGTGGCAGTGACACCTGGGGACTGGGTGTGGATAAAAGTTGTAAAGAAAAAGAATTGGTCGTCACCAAGGTCGGAAGGTCCATACCAGGTTCTTCTTTCGACACCCACTGCAGTCAAGATAGCAGAGCGAGCTTCGTGGATCCACCTGATGCACTGCAAACTAGTTAAGAACTTTTAACTGGACAAAAATCTTACCTCTCCATCGGGGCCCTCAGCACAAAGTCTGGCTACAAAGGGGGGGGGGGGGTCAGATCAATAGGACTGATCCGTCTCAACCCCAGTAAAGAAACCATCGGTGCTAAAGGTCCTATTAGGGCAGAGTGTAAGAACACATGTCTGAAATAAAGATGACAGGATCCAGTAAGATCCAGATGTACCTATTCGGAAGAATCGGAGAAAACAGAAATGCACAACAACCGTTTCCTCAGAAGTATGGCATAATCATCCTGTTGACTGTACTAGTGACAATAATCTTTTTGTTGTGGCCATTCCTTTTCCCAGCCACACAAACTGAACTGAATAAGCGTGGAGAGTTGCACGTAGAGTGGCACCCAAACTTCAACACTTACCAGGCAATCAAATATGTGTATGCTGAGACCTTCAATGTTTCGAATTGCTGGATTTGCACAGCTTTGCCAACAGCATACGGGGGGTTTTTGTTAATTTCAGTCCCCCTAGGAGCCAACAAGACCTGGGAAAATGTAGTCTATGATACATCAGATGTCACATCACAAGATAAAGTAGCATTGTACTTGTCTGTTCGACAGAAGGGGACTGTGTGTTTTTGCAAAAATGATACAGTTGAGGTGAGTTGGAGCAATTGCTATGTAACTGTTCCCTATAGATGTTACAATAAAACTAATAGCACAGGTTCCTATTGCAACACAAGCTATGATTCATTTTTTGAACTAATGCATAGGACAACTGATGAAGTAAAACATAATGCTGACCTCTATAAACAACTGATTATAGTTGACAAAAAATGTTTTATCCAGAGCCAGGATATAGTAAAGTTACTACCAAAGTAGAAGATTGCTACTTTGTATGTGGTAGGAAAGCATATAAGTGGTTACCTGAGAATTGGTCCGGCAGTTGTTATTTGAGGTACCTGGTTCTGGCCATATGACACACAGCAGTTTTACCTCAGGGGAAAATTCGGAATGTTCGACGAGAAATCAAGAAGCCTGTCAATCCAGTGGGGCAAATCAATGCAGGCTGGAAAAAACATCATGCTGTGGGCCTAGGGAAAAATGGACTGTCACATATGGACTTGGGTGATACCATCATCTCGTGGACAGGTGTACTGCCAGCATATGGAGCAACAAAATCAATCTGGGAATTGAGAAAACTGTCTAAACTTCTCGAAATAATGAGCAATGCAACCTTTTCCGCTCTAGAATTGGTGACTGATGAACTGACTGCCATGAGAACTGTAGTGGTTCAAAACCGCATGGCTCTAGACTTCACCCTAGCGGCGAGAGGAGGTATTTGCACTTTAATCCAGGAGGAGTGCTGTTTGTATATTCCTGACCACAAACACAAGATAGACAAGCACCTTGAGGTAATTCAACAGGTGTCGGCTATGACCAAGCCAGGACCAAATCCATTGACGGACTTTTTCCAGAGATTGTTTGGGGGGGGGGGGCAGTATCCTAATGAACATCCTTATTGCCATCTGTGTAGGAATTATCCTGCTGGTGGTATGTGTGTGCTGCTGCATCCCCTGCATGAAAAGACTGAGTAAAGACTTTATAGACATGTCAGTTTCAGAAACCTTATACCAAGGTGCTGAACTTGAAGAATTGCTAAAAAATTGAAAATGCTTTCATAAGTTTAAACTGAATGACTCTCTTAACTGCAAATCCTGAGTAGGAAGAGGTTAGGGGAAGAAGAAAACTGTTTATGCTTATTTTGAAAGTAGAATAAAAGTATTAAAAGGGGCGAAATGTTAGAAAAATATGTATTAGTAATATGCATGCAAGCATTCAAGGTTTAAAAGGGTTAATACATTTATTCTGTTCACACTGCATGAATCTGCACAGCTATTAGAAACTTAACAAGAAGCATTCTATTTTCTGCTAATGTCAGCAAATAACAAGAAGTGTATCATTTCTACTAGTGTCACGAGACTTAACAAAGAGTTATTGATTTTCTGCTTATGCCATGAGAAAGTACACAGCTGCTAGAAGCTTTGATACACAATGGATGCTTGAAAGTATAAACCGTAGTCAGCATTACTTGTACCTAAGCTAGAAATGTACCTTGAATCTAGGCAAAATGTAACACATATATTAGAACTGCAAAACTGAAGAATTGAAAGTTTGTGGTGGGCTAAAATAAGCCCCAAGGCCAGGTTGCTTTTCTCAAATGTTTTGTAAATCAGCAGTTATTCTCAACTAGTCAGCAATTAGTCTAGTAACATTTTCTGTAGAACAATACAGAAAGCTGTGTCTAACTGCATCAGCAATAAAAGTAACATTTCTGTGTGACATGGAAAGAACTGTATAAAAATGCCATACTAATTATTAATGTTCAGACAAACCATTCTGCCAGCATGCTTTGTCTCCTTGCTGCAAGTTAATAAAGGGTGCCTTGCTTGAACCTTACGTGAATTGGTCTTTGAAGTTTTTTCCTGTGACAGAAATGTTGCAGATATAAATTTAAAATCTGGAGACAAAGGGTACAGAAGATGTACTAGGGGTTAAATAGCTCTCTAGAATGTGGCTAGCAACATTAAACCTTCATATACTGGAACTATTGAGAGTTAAAATAACATTAAACTAAAAGCTATTGGTACTATTGTTAGTTAAAACAACAAGGAATATGGTAGACTGCTGGCATTGTACTGCCTCCTGGTGGCCAAAGTAAGTTACTACAGCCAGAAAAAACTAACCTGCATGTGTTCTCACCTGCCTTTTAGTAATACTTTAAATGATAAGGGGCAGTTAACTTTTTAAAAAGCAGATAGTCTTAAAAACACATTCGAAGTGTGGATAAATTACAGTAGAAGGAACACCTACAGTTGAGCTAGAAAGCTGTGGTTTCTAATTTGTTTTTGGAGCTGCTTCAGGCAGGTAACACTTTCACAAGGTATTTTGCTGGGTGAGTCTGTTGGGCAGGGGATGACCACAGAGTGTTTAACCCATCGGGAGAAGCTGCAAGAGATAAGGGGGAACACATACAAAAGGTTATACCAAGAAACTAAGAAAAGACATATGAGAGACCAGACCTAGAAAAACCCTAGAGAATCAGAAGGATAAGTGAAGTATAGTACAGACAAGAAATAACCATTGTACCATTAACAGTATTCCCAGTTGACTAAGCCCTGAAAGCAGAGCAGATACTACTTTTTAAACAACTAATGGTTAGGCAATATAAAAAACATGGGTTGGGCTGGTTTGATAAACTATAATGATTATTACCATAGAAAACATCACAAAATAGTGAACAAGAACATTTCACATTACTGAGTATATGTCACAACTGGAAGTATTTTTTTATTCTTGTCTATTTTAAAAGAATTTGTAGCACCTTGCATTTGCATTATTTGTTGTACATATTTCAAAGCAGTCCTGAAACAAACTCCTCAGTTATGAACTGCCTTATCACAACATATACTGCTTGAAAGATTACAGACTTCAGACGACATTCTGTGCTACAATATGCACATTTAGTCACTTGCTCACTGTCTTGTGAGTCACATTCAACTCCTAGAGTGACCCCCTCAAGCAGCCACTGATACCTTTGGAGGGTGCAAGGCCAAAGAGGAGACTGAAGTAGCATGCCAGGTCTTTCTTCAATAATACACATGCACACGCTCAAACTATGGACTCTTTAGAGTCTCTGATTCATCATTCAACATGTCATTGATTGTGGATGGAAACTGAAGCACATAAACAAAAAAAAAACACAAGTCTGGGGAGGACAATAGACTCTACATAGATAATTTAAGTGATGAGAAAGCAAGTGGTAGTTACACAGGGAAAAACATACCAGAAAGAACACCAGAAAGTGAATTATGATCTTTCAGGTATAAAACTTATATTTGTCCCTCTGAGTTTCAGTAGTAGCTTTACAATACCAGTATGAATGGTAAATGTCCTTTTCTGTCATAATCATAATGGGGATTATTAAATAATTAGCACTTTGGAATACCAAACAATGTTTCATGACACGAGTTTCAGGAATCTTTGAGTAGCCGAAAATCATTTCATCAAAAGACACTATTCACTGTTGGGCTGTTGGGTTTTGAGACAATCTCAGAATAAATTGTGTCTGTATAATGTGCGGGAATGTATGTGTTTGTATATGTGTGTGTTTGTGTTTATAAGGAACTCTCTCTACTTTTCTTTACGCGGTACAATGAAAGCCAATATGATTCTGAATAAACTCTAGAATGTCAAAATATTCTTTACTAAATGTATAAGAGTAGCTAAAGCAAAGCCATACATATTTCCTTTCTTAATGTTTTCTGCATAACTTTTAACTGATATATTAACACCTATTCAACTTAAAATTGAACTGGCTTGCAAAACAATATCCATATGTGCTGTTGGATACAATTCCAGTACCCACCAGAGCCGATAATATTATAGCCCTTAGTGGTTACAGTTCTACCATCATCTTCTGATAATATTAATATGTCTTGCTCATAATGTGATCATCATTCATCCAGCTGACCTTTTAACTAAAAATGCCACTTACTAGAAATCTCCTGAGATACTCAGAACTTGAGGTAACCATTTGTTTTTTATTCCAATGTATAACATAAAACATGTTGGCTCAAGACTTGCAGTCTCCTTTAGTAAACTCTGATATAAGTTTCATTCAGTGTTAGAGGTAAGCCCAATAACAATTCTTTCAAGACATCAATCATGAGTGATTCTTAGCACAATTCATCCTGTGACTATGGTATAACTTAGTACCACTTCATACCTTTATGTAGAAAGACTTATTGACAATGGTTACTTCTGAATATATCCACATTAAGATGTAACAAATTTCAACACTGTTGAACTACTATAGTCTGGTAACAATGTTTTGTTTATAATAATTGGATTATCTCTGTTTTTTGGGGCTCTCCTCTCTACATTACCATGAAGCTCCCCCTTATATTCCTTATAAATCAATTTTTTCCTTTTCAAGGTGAAAGACAGGTCCATTTATTTCCCATCTAGATTCCAGTAAACCACTGATGGGTGACTGCCAAAAAGACCTATTCATTCTCTGTCAAGGCAGATGCTGTTCTCTGTCACAGTAAAAGCCTATGAGCACATTTGTTTCCCTTAGAAGTGAGAATTGGACCACCACATATAGTAAAATAGGCCTTTTTCTTTTATGTGTTCAGCTCCTCTCCCCCTCACAGCTGTGACTCGTGATAGTTTCTATAGATAGTGCTTTCATGCTTCTGTGCATTTAAGTCTCCCTACTTTATACAGTGCACAGCATAGCAAAATGGTTGTTATCCTGGCTCATTCTGCTGCATGGTGTAGCATTGTAGAAGACTAGAATGCCTCCTTCCTCCAAGATTGGGTGAGCCAGCATCACAAGCTTACTCCTAATCCCCCACAGGCTCCAACAGTACCGAAACTGCTGGTTAGATATGTGTTGCCAGTACAATAACCAGGGCTTTATTCCTCAGTGCTATAATCTGGGCTGTACTGCCTGTTTTTTTTTTTTTGGGGGGTCTTTTAGCCTATTCAGTCTTGACCATCAAGACTTTTCCCTCATCTGCCCTGTAGACTCAGTTATTTCCTTCTGTGCAAGAACACCTCAAGATATTTCTTCTCCTCAGGATGACAACTAGTTTCCAGGGCTGTCATTGACATTTGCTGTGGATTTCTTTTTTTTTCCTCAGTAAACCCTCTCACACCAGCCTTATGAGGTGCATGATCTGCAAACCAAACTCAGATCACTTGCCCTATAGGCTTCTATCCTTCTAAGTTAATACAGCAAATTATTGTCTCTGTTTCTGATGATATTAGTAGTGTGATTGCAGATTTGTCTTTATAGGCTCATAGCTTCATAGGAGATTACTAGGCTAATGGCTCAGTAGCCCTTACAAGCCTAGCCATTATTACCTGCATTTTACCCAATTTTCGATCACTGAGGACTAGAAGATGGCTTAGGTTTGTGCCTATACCCCTGAGTATTCTACAGACTGCCCCATCCTTAGGGGACATGGGCACCACCCAGGAATGAATTAACAATTCCCCATCTGATAATTCAAAATATGTTTAAAGGTGGTCAGGGAAGGAATTTGCTTTATGTGAATATGACGCCTGTTCCAGAGAAGGGGTAATCTCTCAGATGTAAATCCATCTCTCCATCATGTTTTGTTCATGTCACAGACAGGTTTAAATCCTTGGATCAACTAATCCTTGCACAGTCCCACACATAGGGATTCATCCCTCATTTCAGGGCTCCATTTTTTAAATGGGTCTTCCTAGATGCACATTTCTGGTTCACAAAAATAATCAATAAATTCATAAATCAACTAATCAATCAACCAATCATGACTGAATGAATAAACGAATGAATGAATGGCCGATGATCAGTTAAATGTTAAGCATTCTTAAGCAGATTCTGTAGCACAGAGGATTTGGCCCTCACTACCACTTAGATGATCCAAGCTCGATAAGCAGCCAAGGTACTGCATAAAGTGGCCTGTTGCAGGGGAGAAGAGGTGATGCCAGTTTACCCATTCCATAGGCCCAGAGTCAAAGGATGTTATCAGAGGAGTGTCTAAAACTGTGGCAGCTGCATGGCAGATTCAGGGATCTGGCCTGCCAACACAAAACAGAACAGTCAGGCTAGGAGCATGGTGGACAGAAGCATATTCCCTTGCTATGTTCAACATACCAGGTGTTTAACATATGTATGCATGTTGTATATGTGTGTGCAGACATGTGTGTGTAAGTCTGTATGTGTGTGTGTGTTTGAGTGTAAGTGATGAAATGTTTAAAGAAAAATGGAGAGCAAGATAAGTCAGTGGAACCTTAAAAGAGTAGAGGCTTTGGAAAAAATCTGGAGAAAAAACAATTACTTCCAGTGGAATACTATCTGTGATAAGATCAAACTTATATTTTCTTGAAATCATATTTTATTTAAAGCTTTTCAATAAAGACAGCCCAACTCACAGGTACCATTCGTGCATATTGCAACAAAACCTTGAACTCTGTAAACCACAACTGGCTACTAAACTCCATGGCGTACCCTAACCATGCTTTTCTCACCACTGAATAGTACTCTATTTGTCACAGAGAAAATACCTCAAATGCCTTATTGCCTCCTGGAAGGATAGCTTCCCCAAGGTTCAAATCTAGCACCTAGTCTATTAGTCTATTGAACATTGTTCTTAATTCCCTAACTATAGACCTCAACTTATCCAAACTTATCCTCAATGTAAAGGATCTTGCCTTCTATGAATCTGGTTTCAGTGATATAAAACAACACATACTCTCAACATATTCTCAGAAATCTATTCCATAGGTTAGTTAAATAAAAGCAATGCACTATATAGTCTAAAATACTAAAATAATGTTTTTTTTCTGAAATTCCTAAAAGCTCAACAGTTGAACGCCTCTCACATCCCCAGTCGTACAGAAACAAGGGCATTGAACGTGTCCCCTTTAAATACACAGGAATCACAATGGATCCATGTTTAAAAAAGTCTCTTCATGTCAACAATTTGAAGTCCTAACTTAATTCCACCATTTTTAGATGGCATAAAAAATCTTACTCCCTTACTCTAGAAGGCATAATTACTGCAGGCAAAATACCTTCAGCCACCATTAGAATATGACTTATTCTTACTTACTTCTGCCTCGAAGAAGAATCATAAGGATCACCAAACCCTTTTCAGCAGAAATGGTTACCCTCTTCATTATCCTGCCACCCTGTACTATCACCCTCCTCATTATCCTGTCACCCTGTACTATCTCCCTCCACACTGTCCTGTCACCCTGTACTATCACCCTTCTCATTATCCTGTCACCCTGTACTATCACCCTTCTCATTATCCTGTCACCCTGTACTATCTCCCTCCACACTATCCTGTCACCCTGTACTATCACCCTTCTCATTATCCTGTCACCCTGTACTATCTCCCTCCACACTATCCTGTCACCCTGTACTATCACCCTTCTCATTATCCTGTCACCCTGTACTATCTCCCTCCACACTATCCTGTCCCCTGTACTATCACCCTCCTCATTATCCTGTCACCCTGTACTATCTCCCTCCACACTATCCTGTCACCCTGTACTATCAGCCTCCTCATTATCCTGTCACCCTGTACTATCTCCCTTCTCATTATCCTGTCACCCTGTACTATCACCCTTCTCATTATCCTGTCACCCTGTACCATCACCCTTCTCATTATCCTGTCACCCTGTACTATCACCCTCCTCATTACCTGCCACCCTGTACTATCACCCTTCTCATTATCCTGTCACCCTGTACTATCTCCCTCCACACTATCCTGTCACCCTGTACTATCACCCTTCTCATTATCCTGTCACCCTGTACCATCACCCTTCTCATTATCCTGTCACCCTGTACTATCTCCCTCCACACTATCCTGTCACCCTGTACTATCACCCTCCTCATTACCTGTCACCCTGTACTATCACCCTTCTCATTATCCTGTCACCCTGTACTATCTCCCTCCACACTATCCTGTCACCCTGTACTATCACCATTATCCTGTCACCCTGTACTATCACATTCCTCATTATCCAGTCACCCTGTACTATCACCATCCTCATTACCTGTCACCCTGTACTATCACCATCCTCATTATCCTGTCACCCTGTACTATCACCCTTCTCATTATCCTGTCACCCTGTACTATCACCCTCCTCATTATCCTGTCACCCTGTACTATCACCCTTCTCATTATCCTGTCACCCTGTACTATCACCCTCCTCATTATCCTGTCACCCTGTACTATCACCATCCTCATTACCTGTCACCCTGTACTATCACCATCCTCATTATCCTGTCACCCTGTACTATCACCCTTCTTCTCATTATCCTGTCACCCTGTACTATCACCATCCTCATTACCTGTCACCCTGTACTATCACCATCATTATCCTGTCACCCTGTACTATCACCCTTCTCATTATCCTGTCACATTGTACTATCACCCTCCATACTATCCTGTCACCCTGTACTATCACCCTTCTCATTACCTGTCACCCTGTACTATCACCCTTTTTATTATCCTGTCACACTGTACTATCTCCCTCCACACTATCCTGTCACCCTGTACTATCACCATTATCCTGTCACCCTGTACTATCACATTCCTCATTATCCAGTCACCCTGTACTATCACCATCCTCATTACCTGTCACCCTGTACTATCACCATCCTCATTATCCTGTCACCCTGTACTATCACCCTTCTCATTATCCTGTCACCCTGTACTATCACCCTCCTCATTATCCTGCCACCCTGTACTATCACCCTTCTCATTATCCTGTCACCCTGTACTATCACCCTCCTCATTATCCTGTCACCCTGTACTATCACCATCCTCATTACCTGTCACCCTGTACTATCACCATCATTATTCTGTCACCCTGTACTATCACCCTTCTCATTATCCTGTCACATTGTACTATCACCCTCCATACTATCCTGTCACCCTGTATTATCACCCTTCTCATTACCTGTCACCCTGTACTATCACCCTTTTTATTATCCTGTCACACTGTACTATCTCCCTCCACACTATCCTGTCACCCTGTACTATCACCATTATCCTGTCACCCTGTACTATCACCCTTCTCATTATCCTGTCACCCTATACTATCACCATCCTCATTACCTGTCACCCTGTACTATCACCATCCTCATTACCTGTCACCCTTTACTAAACACCTTTTTGTTACACTCCATTGAGACAATCATCTTCCTGTAAATGAATGCAGTGGTATAGTTCTATTTTCCCATTTGCACAAAATTTACATAGTGGCACCATGTTTCCAAGCAGCGACAGATTAAATATTAAGAGCACTTAATATCAACTTAACTCCCAGCCAACAGTAGTCTTGTTCTACCAACTACCAAGATGTGCTTCCTTAACCTCTGTCAGTCATGTTTTCTTAGTCCTTGGTCATATCTCATGGGATTCACTTTCTACAGACATTAGTAATATTCTTACTTACAGCAAATCTAAAGACAAAATGTTGAGCTTCTTGAAAAATTAGTTGCTTGATTCTGTTTTAAACAAGTCAGACTTGGTTTGGTCTTTTTACTTCATAGTTTTGTTTCAAACCATATATCCTCTACTGTCTACCTCCCACATAAAACCATATTTTCACTTCCCTCTTTCACTTTCACTTGCATTCTCTCCACAACCCCTTTCCTAGCATTTCTTTTTCTCAACAATGCAGTTTAAATACTGAAAAGAGGCTGCACCCTTTGACACTTTTAAATCCTACCTCAGGTTTTCCATAGTACCTGATTTCAGCTTATGTATATACTTTGTTTGATGTTGACTAATTGCTTAATAAACACTGCTTGTATTTTGTAAGCATTTCTTTTCTTAACAACACAGTCATTAAAACCTACTACTTCACATCTTCTGGAATTCCCAGACTATGGCTCAAATGAGCCCACCTGGTTAACAAATAAAACAAATGGACAAATAAGTAGCTCAGAATGTAAACATATGCATTCTCACTCTTTCCAGAGACTCACCAAGCTGAAGAGAGAGAGAGAGAGAGAGAGAGCGAGTGCAACCTTAAGGGAAAATGTTGGATAAAATGTCATAGACAGAGAAGGAGGAGTTTTAACTGAAAAGCAATATCTTATCACTTTGACAGACTTCACCATGCCATTTTGGGTACAGCAAATGCTAAAATAAAACTATTTATAATGTAACAGGGACATGTGTACTGCATAATTGATCATAATACATTAAAAACATTTTTTTGTAGTTTCTGGCCATATTGGTATTTTATTGGTATAGTGTGAGTGAAGGGTCTGACTAAAGTCTAGTATATACATAACCACCTTGTTAACTATAATGTCCACAACACATAGTTAACTAGTATATACATAACGACCACCTGTTTAATTAGTGTATATACAAACATCTAATTGCCTAGTGTATACTCATTCACCTGGCTAACTAGTATTTACATAGCCACCCAGTTAACTAATGTAGAGAAAACCACCCATAACTGTCTTTTTAACTACTAAATATGTAACCACCTGGTTAATTAGTTTAAACTTTATTTAACCACAGCCTCAAGAGTCATAGGTTAGGCCTGATCTCTGAGAGCTAAGATTACCTTATGGATATAGAGTAAGTAAAGATGTACCCTTATTCTAGGACCACCATTGATATTAATTAATACCAGACCACTAGCTCAAAGCTAACGTTAGGGTTAGAGTTAGCTGAAATCTGAGATACAGGTTATTATTTTGAGAGAAGTATGAGTGAATCTGGAAGCTTAATTCAGGCATATAATCACCAAACAAATGTAAACCTCAAGGATTTGGCTATAGCTAGGACTGAGTTAGAATTAACTGTAATGTTAAATGCAGGCTAATCCTAAGGAGGTATTGTAACCTAAAATACTATTATGTTTATGATAAGTCAGTAATAAGCACACTAAGCCTAGCTCTCAAAGTTAAAGTTAGAGTTGCATCTGAGGCTAAGGTGGTGTGATTATAACAATTCATTTAATTTTATTAGGTAACAGTGTGAGTAAATGCACAGGCTTGTTTCTCGCATATGACTAGTCAACAATATGTCCCTAGCCTACAAATTTCAGTAGTAGGGTTGGTATTAGGATTTGACTGGGAACCATCTCAAATTTGAGAAAATACAAAAATGTAAATGTTGTTTCACACAAAACTAAATGTCCAAAAGAGCATGCATTGATAAAACTGAACATGGTGTTTTACATGAAGCCTGACTCCCTAAGCAACCCCCATTTTGCAAATGGCTGTGCCATTTCACCTGCTAACTTAAAATAATCAATGCCTTTGTCAGGGTATCTTGTGGGAATAGACTACATGAAAGCACTATCCTTGTACTCAGCCTCTTACAGATTGCTGAGAGGCGGTCTATGCCTGGCTTACAAAGTATACTCTGATCCCACTCTAATCAACCAGTTGCATGTCAATAAAACAAACAGTATCAGAATTACATGCAACACAAATAGGACATGTTGACGGGACAGATATGTATCTCAGAAAATATCCGTTCTTTGCAATAGGCTTCCCATCTAGGAGAAGCACAGCAACTTAAACCAGTGGATAGGGAATCAGTTATTTACCCATGGTTTACATACCTTTCAACCTTTTAGTGCAAGAAATCTGGACAAGGTCAAAGATAATGGTGAACAAAGGTCCAAAAATAGGGGCAGATTTGAAATACTGCTCTTACAAACTAAGCAAGTTGGTAGAATAATAGGTGTTACATTAGAATTCATTTTTCCGAAGGATATGAAGTCTGAAACACAAATGACTGTCATTATTTAGTGACTTTAGTCATAAATTATTCACTAGAAAACCACAAACTTTATGAGGAATGGACAAAAAATATAAGGCAAACATTTGGACATTCTATAAAATTCTGGACAGTTGAGATGCATGCTGGTCTAGCACCTTTGATTCTAGTAGACAAAGGCAGCATATAAATGATTGGCAGCCCATGCCCAAGCCTACATACACCCTTTAGAATAACTCTAGGGTATTAAAAGTTATCAGATAAAATTGGAAAGCATGGCTAAGCTTAAAAAGATCCCCTGTGGTCATTAGACTAGTAATCACCTATGAACCCATGAACCTATTACCACAGTCTCAGAACACTAAGTACACTGATTTCCATGAACCTGCTGATTGAAACAACAGTCAGCTGAAGTCAGCTTCTACCAAAGTAAATTAAATGTTTTGGTTTGACACACATCCAATAAATATGGTCAGTGTTTTAGTTACAGCTTCCATTACAAAGCTGATTGTGGCACTCTTCTAAAACATGGTTACAAATTTAAGGAAAAGTTAAACTTCATAATTTAGGTTTATTAAGTGCAAATTGCCTCCTTTTTTACATTTTGCCACTTAAATATCTGACTTAAATATTGCCAAAATCTCAGTCATAAAAATAAAGCAATTATTATATCCCTGAATAGTTTAATACTGAGTAAATCTGTTTTTAATATCGTGCTTCTAACTTCCTAGTCACATGTCCCAGAAAGTAGCAGGTAGTGGAAATGCAATGGGTGCAAAGAGAATATATCGATAACTCACTCACACAACTAAACCCTCAATCGCATATCAAACTGCCAAGTGATGGAAGGGCACTGGGTACAATGAGGACTCCCTTAAATAATGAAACATCCCAATTACATATCAAGCAGACAGGGAATGCACATACAATGAGAACAATGAGTTGACATTAATAACTCACTTATACTAAACATCCAATAACGTATCAAGCAGCCAGGTGGTGGGCATGTATGGGGTGTAATGTACACTCTTACGCAGTATCACAATTACATGTGAATAAGCCAGGCAATGAGCATGAAATGGGGACATTGAGGAGATCTCAAAAACTCACTTTCACAATTGGCGTACTCTTCTGGTAGTCTTGAATTTTTCAAATAATGCTTCCTGTCAAGTCTGCAGTTTCAGTCAGAGAATCATAACAAAATATGTCCTCGGGGAAATGACTCATTCTCAACCCTAGAAAATGGCAAACAGGCAAAAATCCAATAACTCCGCCCTCATAGCAACAGCTGCTAGATGAATCCAGGCCATTGGTGGGACAGGTATATTTATTTATTTGTCATTTGTTAACTGGGTTAATCTGGCTGGGCAGATGCCCTTTTTCAGCAGACACCTGAGAAGAAAAGCTCCAAATACAAACATTGAATATGTTACAATGAATTATAAATTTAAGCAAACAAACAAGGAAAATACGAATGATCTTATACAAAGTATGAAGCAAGACAAACAATCTTAAAAATACATGGATTGAAATGGAATACAGTAACAGATTAGAGAAGTGGGAGGGAAGGACATCTATGTGCAAAGGAGGGAGAGAAATAGGGAAGCAGGGAAATATTAGGTATAGAGTGGAGACTATTAGGAAAATAGTAGAGAATGGACAGAGAAGTGGACATAAGAGATAAGCAATATTTAAGTAAAACAGGAATTAGGAATAAAAAGGTGCTAGATGCTGAAACAGAAGTAAAAAAATACAAGCAGGAGAGTATAAGATGTAAGAAAATAGAGACCGTGAATGAGCGGGAGAATAAGGTGGGGAGGAATTGCTTCAGGTAGGATCTTTGCATAGGCAGGTCCAGGAGTTAAGTAGGTATTCCTTTAGAGAAAGTTTGAAATTGGGAGAGTTTTGGCTTGATCTGATATAGAGAGGGAGTTTGTTTCAAGAAGTTAAGGCTGCATGACTATAAAGACTTTTTCCTATGGATTTATTAGGTTTGGAAATTTGGAGGAGGTGTTTGTCAGAGCTATGAAGCTCCCAGTTAGGGGCATAAAGGGAGATGAGAGTTGCTAGTGAAGGACAGGCTAGGGGTTGATGTTAATAAAGGATGATATGTGTCAGGTGAAGTTGAGGCAGAAGGAGTTGATAATGGAATTCTAGCCAGTGGAGTCTTTTTTAAGGAGAGGCAGTGGTGAGGTTAATAAGTGAGGTTAGTGGCAAACCCAGCTATTTTGTTATATGTAAGTTCAAGTTTGGTTAACAAATTTTTTGGAGGTTAGTAAAGATAGTTGCGACATATAGTAGGGTAGGTAGAAGGTAGGCTTGAGCAAGAGATAATTTAGATTCTTGTGTAAGGAATTTTTTATTTCTGTAGAGTAATCCTAGTTTCTGGTGGGTGAGATTCAACCTGAATAGTTGTGCTGTTTAGTGAAGAGACTGAGAAGGAAAATTTGAGGTGCTGGAGGGGTTTGGTGAGGAAGAGAAGAAGTTTAGTTTTATTGGGGTTAAGTAGGAGTTGGCTCGTTGTGAGCCATCTTTCAACAGTTTTTTGTGTCTTGAGTGAGAGTATGTAGGTGGGGTAGGTTGTCAGAGGTAGAGATGATGGTAGAGTCATCTGCATATTGTATGAGTGTAGAGTGTGGGCAGGACTGGAAAAGATGATTAGTAAAAATATTAAATAGTAGGGGACCCAGGACTGAGCCTTGGGGGACACCAGTTTGAACGGAAAGGAAAGGAGAAGTAGCAGACATCCATTTGACATATTGAGCTCTATTTGATAGGTATGAAAAGAACCAGTTAAGAGTGGAGGCAGAGATGCTGAAGAAAGCAAGTTTGGAGAGCAAGAGGTTGTGAGATATAGTATCAAAAGCCTTAGAGAGGTCAAGGAAGAGTTAAGACACTAGTTTGATATTATTGAGAGAAGTGGAGTTGGAATGGGTAAAGGACAGTAGTGCAGTAGTAGTGCTATGATGAGGGGAAAAACCATGCTGGGTTGGGGTGCGGAGATTTTCATGAATGAGATGTGCAATAAGCTGTTTGTGAATACACTTTTCAAGAATCTTTGAGATAGGGGATAGAATAGCGATAGGCCTGAAATTTGAGGGGTTGGTGGAGTTGCCACCTTTATGCAGGGTTATAATATAGGACTTTTTCCAGATGTGAGGGACAAGGTTTTCTTGAATTGACCGATTAATTGGTATAGAGACTGGATAGGCAATAGACTTGGCTGCACATTTGAGGTATAAAGGAGGCAAGTTGTCAGCAGAAGAGGAGCAGGGTTTAAGTTTATAGATTAGAGACCTGATAAAAGATGTGGGGATTGGCTTGATTGAGAAAGTAGTTTGTGGGAGGGGGGGGTGTCATGGTTGGTATTTATGTTAGGTTTGATTGGTCTTTGTATAGAATATAAGAAGAAGGAGTTCAGAAGAGTGGCAGTTTCGAGAGGAGAGCTGTTTGGGGAGAGGTTGGGAGGAGTAAGGTTCGAGGGTTTAACAGCTTATTAATGGTACTCTAAACTTTTTTGAGATGGAGTGGGGGCTTCTCTGAGGGTTAAGGTAAAAGGTTTTTTGTCAAGGGTGATTTGTTTTTTTTTTTGTGGTATTTCGAAGTTTCCTATAGTACTGAAGGCTGGAGGTGGTTTTGAGTTTATTCCAGGTTTTCCATGCATTGTCTCTCTTCCGCATGAGGGAGAGAGTATCTCTGCTTAGCCATCGAGAAAAGTTGGTTTTAACTCAAACTCTTCTGGTAGGGGCCAGGGAGTTGAGAGTATTAAGGACAATGCTACTGAATTTGAGAACCGCTTCTTCAAGGGGGAGGTGCTGAAGAAAAGACCAGTTTACTGATGTGAGTGTTTGATTAAATATATTGGGGTTAAAGTTAGCAGATTACGACAGTCCTTATATATGTGTGTTTTTGAGGGTTGGGACAGGTGACACTGCATAGCCGTAGGGTGATGATCACTAATTGTGTCAGAGAGAATATAGGGATTATGATAACAGTCGGGGTGGGAGGTAAGTATCCAATCTAGAGTGGAACTGGTATTTGATTTTTGACTGGTACGGGTTGGGGAGGTGATAAGTTGGGAAAAGCCATATAGATTAATGCTAGCATTGGGGGAGTTGCTGGTGAGAGTATTCCAGTCAATATTGACATCTCCTATTATAATAAGTTCATAGGAGATGGTTTGAGAGATCCAGGCAAGAAATAGTACAAGTATAGGAATATTGTTACCGGGTGGTAGGTAGATAGCAATTATGGTGATCTTTTTTCAATCATTTAAGTTACAGTTAACTATGAGAATCTTGGCAGGATGGAAACTGAGGTGGAAATATGGTAGGAAATGAATTGAGAGGTTTTCTGAGCAGGGGATAGCTACATCTCTTTTTTTTGTTGGTATGTCTTAGCAAAAGATATTGTAGCCAGAGGATAGGATTTCTTTATTTGATATGTGTGGTTTTAGCCATGTTTCTGAGATGGAGAGGATATCCGGAGAGTGTAATTTTATCCAGGAGTGTAGTTCAGGGACTTTATTTACTGTACTATGGATGTTCAGAGCTAAGATTTTAAGGTGCTGGGCAGAAGAAGTAGGATGAGATAAGGTGGGAATCTGGGACGAGGTTGAAATAGGCGGTTGAGGGGTGAGAAGATTTGGCAATAGGACTGGATTTAGGATGTACATATCCCCTGTGAGAAGTAGGGTAAGAATAAAGGTAAAGGGTTATACCTAAGAGGATGTGGATGAAATAATTTGGATTTGAGATTAGGGAGGTAGGTGGGTTTAAGAAAGAGATTGTGTTTGGAGAGATGTAAGAAGTGATGAGAGAAAAGAGAGGATGTTATAGGGAAGGAGTAAGGTGTAGGGTTATGTGACTGAGGGAGTGGAAAGGTGAGACTGGGGTGTAAGCCAGGTAGAGGACTATGGTAGGATGTGGTTAGTGTGAGAACAGTAAGTAGTGGTATTGATAGGAGTAGGTGAATCATTATGTTTTAGTTGTTAGAAGATAAGAGGAAGATCAAAAATAGAGTGTGAAAAGAGTAAGTAAGGTGAAGTATAATATTGGCTAGGTAAGTGGAATGTGGATGGTAGTCTAAGTAGTAGGGTTCAAGGGGGGAGGGGAAAATAGAGTGAGGAAAATTGGAAGTGGCAATAGAAAATGACAGAGTGGATGTGATTGGATGGGATATATTGGGTAGGGAGGGGTGAAGGGGGAGTGGAAATAACTGGATGAGAATAAATGTAATTGAAGTGGGGGTGGGTAGGAATGGGGGTAGGATAGAGGAGCGGAGCAGAGTGAGCCCGAGCATAGTGAGGGCAAATGGAGTGGGGCTGCACTAGTAGGAAGGAGATAAGAATGCCAAAAACAATCAATAAGTCCAGATAGGGCTAGAGCAGGCAGTTAAGTCAAATTGGATAGCCACTCTCTTTTAGGGATTAATATTTGGTGGGAGAGCTATTAGGTGGCAGCGATAACTTTGTGGGACAAAAGTAGACTTAGATATCAGGTTTATGGGTGAATTATGTGAAGCACTCAGCATGCAATTAAGTTGTGCTGTGATACACAATTAAAACTAAAGAGTAGTTCAGAGACTAAAAAGATGACAATGGTGGGAGAGAGGGAGGTTCAAGAGCAAAATAGAACTGACAGGACAACTAGACTACTTATTTAGTAAGCAATGTAAGTCTAAGTCTATGCCATTATGCCTGTTAATATTAAATATATATTGTTATTGTCCCATGTTAGACTGCTAGTGCACACTTAAACAAACTATGCACATTTAATGTGTTCGCTAAGCAGATGAGAGTTGCTACAAGTGTAAACGCAAACATAATATCCAAATGAAAATTTATATTGCATCTGCTGCTTTAAGAAATTGTGTCTTATGCTACTATTTAGTAAGGAATCTGATCTCAAGAATAAGTTGCAAGTCTATGAAAATGCAACTGACTGTGTATGAAAGCCAGTACCTTTAACAGATCTGTTAATAAGTCTTGAATGATTTCCAGCAATCCCATGAATATGAAAAAGAATAATTCACATAAAATTAACTCTCATGAGAGGCACATCTCATTTTTACAAAATGAAAGCTAAACATGTACAATATCTCATGGATATTCATTGGGCAACATGACTATGTCAATATCCACATCATTAAACTGTGCTATTTACATTTTATAGGTTTATAGGTTCATAGGTAGGTACTAGGCTATTGGCCCTAGGGCCTATATAAGCATAGCCAAAAATGTACACTGGCTTTCGCCACCCAAGAAAATTATTTTCCTGTGCCCCTGTCAAGCAGAGCCACAGAAGTGATCCCTGGGGTGAATTTCCTATTTCCCATCCAATCATCAAGAATTTTTTTGAAGAGTGCTAATGAGGAGCTCTGTTTGACATAGATAGTTAGTCTGTTCCAGAGTATGGGAAGTCTCTGGGACAGGAATCTATCCCTCCAGCATGTTCTGTTTATTGTGGTGACAAGGTTTAGGTCCCTAGAGTGTGTAGCTCGGAGGGATTGGGATTTCTTTAAGTGGACATGTTCAACAGCTCTGGGTTTGACATAGCTTTGTATGTTAGGCAGAGATCGCCTCTGAGTAGGAGATATGTGACGGAGTCAAACTGGAATTTTTGAGATGGTGTGCGTAGGGTATCTGTTTGAGGTCAGTAATCCTCTTTGTGAGGTATTTCTGTGGCCTTTCCAGTTGTTGTAGATGTCTTGTGAGGTACATACCAAAAGGAGCATTGTACTCTATAATGGGGCTAATGAGTGATGAGTAGAGGGGAACAATGACCTCTTTTTTTCTGGACGGAGTCAAACTGGAGTTTTTGAGATGGTCTGCATAGGGCATCTGTTTGAGGTCAGTAATCCTCTTTGTGAGGTATTTCTGTGGCCTTTCCAGTTGTTGTAGATGTCTTGTGAGGTACATACCAAAAGGGGCATTGTACTCTATAATGGGTCTAATGAGTGATGAGTAGAGGGGAACAATGACCTCTTTTTTTCTGGATGAGAAACCTTTTGTGATGAGGTGAGCCACGTAGAAGGATTTCCTGACCACTGTGGTGATGTGATTATCAAAGGAGAGACTACTGTCCACCTGTGTCCCAAGGTCTCTTATCAAAATTTCAGCATTAAGTAGAGTACCAGCTATGTGGTAGTTCATGGATACAGAGTTTTTACCAAAGGGGATGACAATACACTATTTGGTATTGAGCTTCAGGCCATGGCTTTGACACCAGGCATCTGTCTCAGTGAGGCCCTTTTCTAGTATGTCTACATCATTAGGAGTTTCGATTATGGCTCCTAGTTTGCAGTCATCTAACTTATTACTGCTTTTCAACTTAAAACTGTATCTACTGCTTCCCTTTGTAAGAAAAAAATACTAAATCTGCTAATTTTAAATATATATATATTCCCTGTTTTATATTCACATTATTTGTTTATTTATTGTTTCAAACTTTCTTACTGTATTTCATAAGAATTAAATGAGGTAAAAAAACAACAAAAACAAAAAGGGGTGTAAGAAGAGAAGACGATGGACTGGAGGCTTCAGACTTCAGCACTTGTCAGGTAAAATAATGCATTCATCTGTATTTAAAAAAATATAATTTTTATTTAATTGTTAGATACTAGAGATGATGTCAAGTCCCTAATTTTATGTCCAAACAGTCTTATAAATAAGTACGTTAAATTTTTAGTTAATTCATAACAATCTATAACAACTTTTGCATCTGATCTATTAAAAATAGAAGATGAAAAATAAATAAACAAACAGATAAATAAAAAAACTACAGAGACATTTACATTGAACATGAGTGGGTTTAAATATGACTTGCCTATCTTGTATACAATTACAGATTTTTGAAATCTTTAATTTACAAAGTAACCATCAGAAGCATAGCTAATTCTGGCAAAAAGGCTTAAAGGTTGTACATTTACTTAAAGTCATGTAATGTTTATACTTTAGGGATTTACTGTTTGAATGTACTATGTACTGACATTAACTGCTCATCTACTATGTGAATATTAACCAATTTCAACTGGCTATTGGTAATTTCTGGGAGGTGGATAACAGAATCCATAGCAGAGTATTGCTGTTTTTCTAGTTGTTTCACATTTGGGGCATTAGAAGAACTCATTTGCTTAATCAAAGTGAAACTGTCCACAAGAACTCAATGGCATTTTGGACTTGAAAATAAAACCCAGCAAGGGCCTGGCACTTATAAAAATGTGGTGGATATGCTTTTTCTTTGGGTGAGTCATCTCTAGTAAAGATAGAACATGTTTGAGAGATGATCTGGTAGCAAATAGGATTTATATATTTCATCATGAGATAATTCTACAAAATCTTGATGACGACTTTACATGTGTAGTTTTATGTATTCATTTTTAACTTGCAGTAAGAGTTCTGTTTTTGACTGGTCATTCATATTTTTCCATAATCTGTTATTGTGCACATTTTTGGATTTCCTAGAATGTGTGATAGTGAATTAGAGCTGTTTGATTTATATTGACCTAGATGTCTTCTGGTTATCATTAGCAGCAGCTGTGGCATCCCAGGTTTGTACTTTACAATTGCATTCTGGCTTGGATTAAATATACTGGGGTTTACAATTTAAATTGATTTTTTTACTGTAAAGTGAGTGGAATATTACTTTTAAGGCAACTTAACCTGAATCTTAATCCTTTTGACCACAGCTCAATGCAGACATAGCTTTAGACATAGGGGGAGGATTAGTAATAATGTATCCTTAATGGAAAACATCAGGAAACATAATAATAAAATGATGGCATGAGACCATAATCTTATTAAAATAATTTAGTACTATCTTATTATTTAAGGATGCAGTGCTGTTTTCAGTAGGATAGGGCACTGTATGGAAATGTCACATGTTAAGGTTATAGTAGGAATGTTACTCTGATTTAATTGTTACCTGACATTTTACATGACAGCATATGTTTCTGTACAGAGAGTCTAGTCACTGAAAAAATTTCTTTACAAGCTTTGCTTCTCAACATTGGAAGTGTTTGGAAACTGTATCCGTCCATGGTTGGTGTATCTGAAGTGGTGCTGAGGATCAAGTTTTAGTTTTAGTGGGCAGCATAGGAACTGAAATATTACTTCTTTTAGGAATTTAATCATTGTTAAAAGTATCCCATGTAGGAACTGAGATATTACTTCTTTTAGGAATTTAATCATTGTGAAAAGTATCCCAAGTAGGAACTGAGATATTACTTCTTGTAGGAATTTAATCATTGTGAAAAGTATCCCAAGTAGGAACTGAAACATTCTTTCTTTTCCCAAGTTGGAACTGAAATATTACTTCTTTTAGAAATGTAATCATTGTGAAAAGCATCCCACGTAGAAACTGAAATATTACTTTCATTTAGGAATGTAATCATTGTGAAAAACATCCCATGTAGGAACTGAAATGTTACTTCTTTTAGGAATTTAAAAGCAAACAAAACCAGAAGTAGCAGAATTGAAGGACCAAATTGGTAAACAACAAATACAGCAACAACGAAACCCAAAGGATCCAGCATGGCAGAGTGAATAAAATCTTTAATAACCAGGATAAGCACTTTCGAGTAATCCAACTCTTTTTCAAATCCAAGTACAAAACATCAAAAATCACAAACCTATTTAAAAAACAAATTCAACCAATAAAAATGCAATACAGCACACACCCTCTAGTGGGACTAATCAATTCCAATTCTCATATATAATCCTCTTAATTTTGTTCACAATAGAGGGCGCCCGAGGTTGACTATTGGTTACAATAGTGATGTGAACAAAATTAAAAGGATTATACATGAGAAATGAAAGATTCTACAGTCGGATGATGGTATTAAGGAGGTTGCAGGTTTGGCTACTTTCTTTGGGTTCAGAAATGCACTTAATCTAAAGACACTGCTCTGTAAAGACTCTATGGCATGTACTTCTGAGCAGCATGGTTTGGGAATGCAACAGATAGGAACATTTCCATGTGGACACTGTAAAGGCTGCGTTTTATAGACAGGTCTAATCAATTTTCAACATCCTGTCACTGGATGTGTGTATTGTTTGAAAGGTTTAGCCAACTGTACTACCAGGAACTTGGTCTATTTAGCGAAGTGCCATGATTGTGAATCATTTTATTGTTGGCAAAACCAACAGAATGTTGAAGGAGAGGGTCCTACAACATTGCAGAGATATAAGGACTGGTGGTGAGCAAAATGCACTGGCACAGCTTGTTAAGAAAAATTTGAGACAGACTTTTAAATTTATGGTCCTGCAGTTATATGCTCTAACCAGAAGAGGGGGTGATATTTCCCTCAAAACAGAACAGATTGAAGTAAACTACAGTGCAGATCTGCAGGTGGATAGAGTGCTAGGACTTAATAGTGTTTTATCACTAAAGCCTGTTCTTAGAGGACAAAGACCCTGGAAATTGAATTGATTGGTCCCTGTAGAGGGTGTGTGCTGTATTAGATTTTTACTGGTTGAATGTGGTTTTTAAATACTTTGTGATTTATTATGTTTTGTGGGAGCTGCTGTGGTGGTGCTGCGGTAGCATTGTCGCCTCACAGTAAGACATTGTCCTGTTTGATTCTCAGCTAAAGCATCTTCTGTGTAGAGACATGCGTGAATGGGCGTACCTTCATTGAAGGCTGTGCGTCAGGGCTGGCAACTCGGTACGTAAAAATCTACTGCCAATCATTAGTGGACTGGAGTTCTGCTGTGGCGACCCCTAACCGGGAAAAGCCAAAAAGATACAACAACAACAACAGCAACAACAACTTGGATTTGAAAAAGAGTTGGATTTCTTGAAAGCACATATCCTGGTTATTAAAGATCTTATTCATACTCTGCCATGGTGGATCCTTTGGGTTTTGTTGTTGCTCTTTTAGGAATTTAATCATTGTGAAAAGCATCCCACGTATGAACTGAAATATTACTTCTTTTAGGAATTTAATCATCATGGAAAGCATCCCACATAGGAACTGAAATATTATTTCTTTTAGGAATTTAATCAATGTGAAAAGTATTCCGGGTAGGAAATGAAATATTCTTTTAGGAATTAAATTTTTGTGAAAAGCATCCCGCATGATGTGGTTTGGAGGGTATAAGTAAGTCTGCATTAGAGGTTATTTTTATGCCTGTTTGTATTCATGGTATATGAATAATAAGGACTATTTTTTAATTATGCTAGAAATATGATAAGTAATACTTTGAAACTAGAATTGGCATTTGCAATGGGATTCATAGTTATGTGCATGTCTAATATATGAATATTGGCCAGATAACATGTGTACACGATCTGTATTCAAGAACATCCCTACCACATTTTTTGCGCTTTCTAATCACGCAGAAAGATTATATTAAGTGTACCTGTAGTCTGCACTTTGTGGTGAACTTTATGAATCCCCCTCAGTATTTAAAGCAAGAAAATCAGTAAGAAAATTAAAATTAGGAGGAAGAAGGTGTGAGTTATGCTTGTGTTGGGTGTTCACTCAGAACAGTGTGCACTTAGTGTACACTTAGTGTAGGCTTTGTGGAATCCCATCTATAGCTGTTTTCAATTTTAGTATAGTTCTTGCCCATCAATAAATTTGATAGTTTAGTCCTGAACGTATGTGCTGAAGAACTTTGATCATTAAACTGTTGACTATATTTCTGAAGAGAGGGAATTTACTCTTTACTCCTCTCTCTTTAAAATGAAGACCACTAGTAATGCTGAAACTTCTGTCTCGCTAACAAATACTAGTATATTACCATGAAAAAATACTTTTATTTACATCTGGCTTTTGTTCTGGATGCAGTGTGCATACTTATGAGGTGAGCGATGTAGGAAGCCTTTCTTACCACTGTGGAGACATGGTGGTCAAAGGAAAGGTTGCTGTCAACCTGTGTGCCTAAATCTCTCACAACTGATTGTGTGCTTAGGGTGGTTATTAATGTGGTATTCTGCAGGGGCATTACCCTTGCCAAAGCACTGAGTTTTAGCTCATGACTTTTGGACCAGTCGTTTGCTTGTGTAAGTCCCTCTTGTAGGATGTTGCCAATGTTTGGGGACACGATGACTCACCCAGTTTGCAATCATCAGCAAACATTATCAGCCATAGGCCTTCTGTTTTAGCCTGTACATCCAAGAAGTAGATTCCTAACAATAGGGCCCCCAGCACAGATCTCTGTGGTACACCACTGGTTATGGATCTGCTGGTGAAGTTAGAGTCACCTATTTTGACTGTGTGCATTCTATTAGTGAGCCAGTTTGCAACCTACCAGACAATATACGGGTTGATCTAGCTGAGTGAGTTTATCAATGATGCCTGACTGGGGAATAGTGTCAAAAGCCTTGGCCAGACCTAGGTAGGCTGTATGCATGGATTTGCCTTCATCCAGGGCTCTGGTGACCACCTCAAAGAAGTCCACCAAGTTCAAGACGCAGGATCTCCCTTTAATGAAGCCAAAATGGGTCAGATCAAGCATTTGGAGGTCTTCTATATCTTTGTCGACAAGGTCCATGATTATTATTTCTATATCCTTGAAGATTAGGATGGCTAGGCTTATGGGTCTATAGTTCCCAGGGTCTGTGTTGTCCCCTCCATTATGTAATGGGATGATGGTTGCTGTTTTTCATTCAGCAGGTACAAAACCAGTGCTTAGACTGTGGTTAAAAAGAGTACCCAGCTGTGCCGCTAGTTCCTGTTTTAATCCATTTAGTACACAGCCTAGGATATTATCAGGTCCCATAGAGGCTGTATTTTTGGTTTTGGAGAGAATGTTTACGACCTGGTCTTTGGCGATACTAGGTGGTAAGGATGTTTTGGGGGATATATGACAGGGATAGGGGGGAGAAGGTTTTACTGAACCTGTCAGCTAGCAGGTTGGCTATTTCTGTGGGTTCAGTATATGTGGTGCAATTAACAACCAGTTCTGCACAGATATGGGTTTTTTCCTTTAAGGTTTCTAATGTATCTAAAGAAGGCCTAATGGTTATCCTTAGCAAAGGAGGCTAATTTGGATTCATAGTTAGCTTTGAAATGCCTTACAATGTGTCTTATTTGCTTGTTTAAGCCAAGGAGGGAATGTTTCCAATTCAGAGACTGTTCCTTCCTGATCTTGAAAAGCAATTTCTTTCTCTTATTGTATAACCTGTTAATGGCAGATGTCCACCAAGCAGGCTTGTTCTTTTTCGAGGATCTTGTTTTGATCCTATCAGGTATGGCTGAGTCAATACATTGGTATAGATGCTTATACAAGACATTGGTGTAAATCCCAGTATAGGTGTCCATGCCATCAATGAGAGCAGTGCTATTAAGCCAAGCTATTAATGCCATCATGTATTAGGTTGGAATTGGCTTTGGAGAAGTTTTTTAGTCTAGTTGTTGCTAATGGGGATGGGGGTCAGATGTAATTGTTACTTCTAATGAGACTGATTTATGCTCAGACCTCACTAGGGAGGGCCGCACACATGAGGTGGTGCAACGGTCACCCATGTCAGTTAGCACCAGATCCAGAATGTTTAGGCCCCTTGTGGGGGTGTCAACCAACTGGTCCATGGCACTGGAGTTGATGAAGTCCAAGAACCTTTGGGCAAGTGTGTTGATACATGTATAATTTACTCAGTCTATGGATGGGTAGTTAAAGTCACCTAAAACCAGGGTGTTTAGTTGTATCTTGAGTGATTCAAATAGATCAAATTATGTAGTGTGGGTATCCTGGTTCATGGAGGGAGTTCTATAACTGCCAATAACTTGGAGAGGGGTGTTACCTCCAGTGAATTGGACGTGGATTAGTTCAAGGGAATCATTTTGTTTACCCAATCTAGAGGTGTATTTATCTTTGATGAATATTGATACTCCACCTCCTTTAGTTCTCGCATTTAATTTGTGTTCTGAGTGTGTCAAAGGCATTATTATCCAGTATGGCTGGGATGCTTTCCTACTGTCTTAAATCAAGTCTCTGTGACTAAAGAGGTGGCAGCATCTTCAAAGGTGAGGGCTGCTTCCAGTGATTGCAGTTTTAGGTTTAGACTCCTAGAGTTTAGCAGCAAATCCTTGAGGTTGTTTTTTGAAGATATTTTTACTTTGGGAATTTTGTTGTTGTGACATTGGCTAAAAAAGGCATTGTGGGGGGAGGTAAGAGCCTTAGCCAGTCACCAAAACCCAGAGGTGATAGATGAAGACCATCTCTGGCAAAACAGCCTAGTCTCTCTACCATGTCATTCCAGGCTGAAAATACTGGATCCCCTGTAGAATGACACCAGAAACTAAGCCAATTGTTGAAGTCAATCAATCATTTTTTGTTTATATCGTGGTATCATCTTAGGTGAAGGTAGTATGCTGCTAAAGGCTAGGGACATACCTGCGTGAGACACATATTCAGAGAGCTCAATCATGTCTCTCTTCATATAGTTCAGCGAGGAATGTCTCAAGTCATTCACACCAACATGAACTACGATGGAGTCATAATGGTACTTGTTGTGGAGAGAGTTGAGTGTGTGTGTGATCTGATGAATGCTGTCACCCGGCAGACAGCTAATCTTAGTCTTCTCCTTGTCCAGCCTGGTGAGTGGGACATCTGTATGTTTCACTATAGAGTTGCCTATGACCAAAAAATTTGGTTTAGATTTTATTTATTTATTTATTTATTTATTTATTGACATTTGTTAACCAGGGTTGGTCCTGCTGGGCTTGTGGCCCATTTTCAGAGGAGACCCAAGGAGAAAAGCTCCAATAAATACACAGTAAACGTATATCACAATATAAAATGATTAATTACATTCACATGTCAATAATAGACAACTAGAGAATTTTTTAAATTGGTTGTACAGCAAAAATAAAGAACAGAGTAAAAAAAAATAATCAAAAAGGAACACACGTATTATATATACAGAGACAGTACTTACAAACAAAGAAAATTTTTCTGCTTCATCTTCATTTGAAAAAAAATAATCAGCATATGCCACCCTACAGGGAGAGAGAGAAAGAAAGAAGGGAAATGTGCTTTGCCTTAGGGGCTTGTTTGGTGAGATACTTGCGCTTGTGGTTTTATGTGTGTTGAGTGATGTAGGTACTGTACTAGGTGTCACATGTTAGTATTTCAGAGATCTTTGGTGTTTGGGTAAATTTCTGGTGAGTACCTCTGCATATGATGGTTTATGTATTAAGAGTGTAATTTGTGCAGGCAGTGTAGTATGTGGGCTGACAACCTGTTCAGTGTCACTGCTCTATGAATGAGAGAGCAAGGATTATAAAATTCTTACTGTATACCCATCTTTGACAAACTGAGCTGGAGTGGTTTAGGACTAGTGAGTTGTCAGTGTACACAAGGCAGTAATGAGACTTATTCCAACAATCTCCAACTCAGATGGGTCCTTTGCTACACAGTACACTCTCCTTCCACAAGAGTGCAGGGACCCTCTTAATGTAAGATGGCTGGTTTTAGTGCTCAGATAATGCCATGCAGTTTAGATTCAGCAAAACTGAATCTAGCCTGTGCTATAAAATACATATGTACTAGAAAAGTCAAAGTGCAGGAAAACAGTTTCAAACAGCAAACAGGTGAAACATTGAAACAGCAAAACAGTTAAAATAGCTAAAAAGCAGTTAAAAGTAAGTGGCAATTCAGTAATACACAGTTTAAAAGTGCAGTACAGTGAATAAAAAAACATATTTTTCTGTAGAGTTCAAAGAATGCCTTGGATTTTATATGGATTTACTAAAGATTTCAGAGAGAGCACACCAATCATAGAGCAGTTCCTGTAAACTGAGGCAATAGTACTAAGCTAACTGCCCTTGTGGGCCATTTTAAGCCTGGCCAATTATACCATGTATGAATAAAACCCTGGACTTTGTGTCTGCCAGGTAACTCTCTTGACAAGTTATTGTACCTTTGATAAATGAAAGCAAGGGCTTGGGAGATAAAATATTAACAGGCTGCCTGTGTCCATTAGAGGTATAGGTTCCAAACCAGGGATGAATTTCCTGTTCTCCATCCAGTTGTCTAAGTTACTCTTCAGTTGGGCTAGGGAAAAACTCTGCTTCACATGAAAGGGGAGCCTGTTTCAGAAAAGTGATAGTCTCTGGGATACATACCCATCTCTCCAGCAGGTCCTATTTATATCACAGTTAAGGTTTAAGTTTTTAGAGCAGATAATTCTGGTGCTGTTTGTTTTGCGGATATGCAGGAGGTCCATCAGAGTAGGGTCTGACAATGTTGTGTTTGCCAGGCATAAATCTCCCCTCAAAAGCTGGTAGGAGACAGAGCACAAGGATATGGCCCTGAAGCAGTCTGCAGTGTTACTGTATTTTTGTAGTGAGGAACCTCTCCGGACGTTCTAATTGTTGGATGTGCCAAGTTAGGTACATACCAAAGGAGGCACTGTACTCGATGATACATCTTATGAATGCCGAATACAGTGGGACAATGACCTCGTTGGACATAGATGCCATGCCTTTGCTTATAAGTTCATCAAGTAGAATGACTCCCTCACTACCATTGACACATGACAGTCAAAGGCTAGATTAATGTCTTTGTGTGTTCCCAAGTCCCCGACTACTGAGTGAATTCTTAGGAGTATGTTGGCAATATGATAGTTATCAGGTATGTATGACTTCCTCATGGATACTATTACGCATTTCATGGCATTTAGTTTTAGTCCACAGCTCTGGCTTATGTCAGCCTTTCCTGAATAATATTAGTGTCATTTGGGATTTTATGACTGCTTCTAATTTGCAGTCATCTGCAGATTTGGTCAGCCAGATGCCCTTGCCATTGGCCTTGACTTCAGAGAAGTAGATTCTAAAAATGAGCGTCCCAGGAGAGATACCTGAGGAACTCTGCTTGTGACTGGCTTCTTTGTAAAAGTGGACTCCCTAATTCTGACTTGCTGGGTCATGGCTGTGAGCCAAATGGCTATCCACCGGATGGCATAAAGGTTTATACCTACGACTGTGAGTTTGTCAACAATGTCCAAGTGGAATATTGTGTCAAATGTCTCAGCTAGCTCAAGGTAGGCAGCATGAACAATTTTGCTCTTGTCCATTCCTTTGGTAACCTTCTCAAGAAAGTTCATCACAACTTTGTCCCATACTTTTTTGGTTTACAGATTTCAATCAGGTTTTTGTTTTGAGAATGCAGAGGGCAATTTGGGAAAAAGTGACAAAGTACTGAGAAGACAGAAGGACAGGTATAGGGGTTATATAGTATTTTATGGATTGCAAGAAGTTGTGTAAGGAGTAATTGTATGGGAGTTCTAACCAGTTAAAAGTGTGTAATGCACAGCAATGGCAAGTTTTACATGGCAGGTTAGCTGCAAATATAGCTATCTTATTATATCATTGCTCCAGCTGTGATTTAAGACAGATTTGCATGTTAATCAAAATAAGTGAGCCATATAGAAGAGGGGTTAAAAGATAACAGCCAGGGTGATTCTACCAGAAGAAGTAAATCATTTTTTATATAGCAGACCTAGCTATTGATGAGATTTTTATTCAGTTTTGTGAAGATCATACTTTAAGTTGTCATCTATTAGTACTGAATACTGCTATCCAAGTTATGCACAAGCAGGGCACTGCAGGAAAATATGATGGACTGCATTTAGTGCACTTCGGCCATTGACATTCCTGTTTCACCAAATATATTTACATGCTTAGTCCATTATATGCGGGCAGACATACATAGCTTTTCAGTCTGTCTGCCTTCTTATGATTGTGAGCTTTTTCTTAATAAGCTCATTAGTCTGTTACTTTGTACAGCTTGAGCTGAAGACAGCTTTCTTTAGAATTGTCAGCCCTTCTTATAACTACTGACACAATTTCACCACAAAAAGCTCTTCATTTTTTTCATGCCTGGCTATGCTTTGCCCTGCTTGTCTGTACTTCTGATGAAATACAATCATATATGCTATGAATCTTTTTTTATATATACTGATGAGTTTTTCACCTTCTCTTAGCCCGATTGTGCATATATATATATATAAATATATCATCGGACTATATATAGATATATAAATATGTTATATATATAGATAAATATAGGTATGGGTTGGGAGGGTGGCCTAATGGTTAAGGTGTTTGCCTTACAAACACAAGGTGCAGGGTTTGAGCCTCACAAGGGATAATGGGCTAGGCTTAAAATGGCTCGCAAGGGCAGTTAGCCTAGTACTAATCTATGAACCTATGAACCTATATATTTATCAATGGCTCTTATATTCAATGCATATAATGAATTTCACAAAAACTTATTTGATAGGACACTGAAACCAGAAACAACCTCAAGGAATAAATGGTGCTGCTGCAGTACATCAACTTAGTTTTCTTCTGTATTACCAAAACAGTTGGTATAGTTACACATAATGCCCTAGTCAAAAACTGTAGGCAAAGTTATGCATAGTGACCTGGTCAAAAACTGTAAGCAAAATGATGTATAATGCCCTGGTCAAAAGCTGCAGGCAAAGGTATGTATAATGCCCTGGTCAAAAAACTGTAGGCAAAGTTATCCATAATGCCCTGGTCAAAAACTGTAGGCAAAGTTATGCCTAATGCCCTGATTAAAAACTGTAGGCAAAGTTATCCGTAATTCCCAGTAAAAAACTACAAGTAAAGTTATGCATAAGACCCCATGGGAAAAAAAAACACCTGTAAGTAAAGTTATGCATGCCACACTGGTCTGGCACACCTTTACCTTATCCGTTACTATTTTGGCTGTCAGATAAGAACTGTGCCCACTTTTGTAACCAACATACTGACTTTGGTGAAATGAAGTACTGCACTTGCTACTGATCAGCGTGATTTGGTCTTATCCTGATGAAGTGCTAGTGGAAAACACCATGTTACTTCTATAAAGCATGAGGATACATTGAATTCAGCTGGTGGAATGCAACCCATTACTTCTGTAAAGCAAGGAGATGCCTTGAATCCAGCTGGTGGAATACTCCCTGTTACTTTGGTAAAGCATGAAGCTGCATTGAATCTAGCTGGTGGAATACACCATGTTACTTCTATAAAGCATGGAGATGTCTTGAATCCAGCTGGTGGAATGCAAACCATTACTTCTGTAAAGCAAGGAGATGCCTCAAATCCAGCTGGTGTAATACTCCCTGTTACTTCTGTAAAGCATGGAGATGCATTGAATCCAGCTGGTGGAATAAACCCTGTTACTTCTGTAAAGCATGAGGATGCATTGAATCCAGCTGGTGGAATACACCCTGTTACTTCTGTAAAGCATGGAGATGCATTGAATCCAGCTGGTGGAATACACCATGTTACTTCTGTAAAGCACGGAGATGGCTTGAATCAAGTATTGCCAAAGTACTGCAGTGCACTGATTGCCAAAAAATCGACACAGTGATTATCCAAGCTGTACTTTGCATTATTTGGCAAACTATGTAGCAGTTTAGGAAAGACCTGCCATCGAGGACTGACCATTAAATGGATGGGTTTAAGATATGCTACCTTTATATCTCTCAGTGGATTACTCCTGCTCTTTGCATATATTGCATTCTAACTGTGAATGGAATGGAGAAGATAAGATATAGAGAAATGAAGTAAAAAGCTGAGCTAACAGATAATGCATGGAATCAGCAATGTACTACAGAACTATGTAAAATATGTTTTTGCAAATTCAAGCTCAAACTCTTTCTAATTGCATTGCAAGTAAAGTACATACAGTAGTTACAATGTAGACCATGTATGGGACATATACACATAAAATACTACTGTACTTATTATGAAAGATATGAATCAATATTTTATTGAACTAAGGTGCTTCCACTATCTGTACCTAGAGTCACTATCTATGAGGAATGTGGTGTAATAAGAATACATATGAGAGTTTATGACAAAACAAGCATTCCTGTAGCTACACTGATAGCTGATCAGGACAATTTACACTGACAGACACAATGGGAAGCTATCAGAAGTTGTGAGTAAGTAAAAAGAAGAGCAAAACAAGCAACTCATTAATGATCCAAAAACATTTGTGGAGAATTGGGAAAAGAAGCAAAAAGCAATAGAAACGCCACTTCGAAAAGATTAAATAGGTACATTTTGTAGAGGTGTTTAAGAGCACCCTGTTGAACATAAATATGTAGAATGGATATAACGGTTAAAAGAAGCAGTAAGAAGCTTTATTATGGAAGATTTCAAATCAGAAGAAGTAACAGACAGTGAAACTGAGTCAAAAGCAAAACTCTTAAGCAGAAAACCACAAGTCCAGGTGCAACTTATGAGTAAACGTATTTAACATCTTTACACAAAGATTTAGCCATAAGTAAAAATTACTTATGTGCATACTCTGAACAGGCACAATTGGTTAAAAACAGAAAAAGGCATATTCCTCCTTAAGAGGGAATCTGCAAACCATTCTTTGAACTATATTCTATGAACTATAGACCAATAACTTGCCTTCGAATGATTTATAAACTATATACTGGAAATGATACAGACAGAGTTAAAAAAAATCATGGCAATATAACAAAAACTAACTAAAGAAAGTTATATGGAACAAATGATCTTCTATCAGTCTTCCAAACAACAATAGTAAGTTGTAAAAAAGGGGAAAAAACTAATTATGGCATGGCTAGAGTATAAAAAAAGTATTTGGTACCATTGAGCATTTATGGACCATGGAATGCTTACAGATGTATTACATTGCAGACGACTATAAAACAGTAGCAAAGCACTTTATAGCAGGATCAAGATAAAGGGTAAATTATTATCCAAGGCTTAAATTTTAAAGAGCAGTGTGATGACCGTGCCCTGGCCCAGCAATCAAGGAGCCTCAATCCTCACCACTAACACCAGGGAGGTCATCTCCTAGAAGAGTGAAAAGGATAATTAATACACACAGTAAAGTACAATTTCCCTTAAGTGCACACAGAGATCACAGTCAGTCTGGGGCTGGTTGCTCCATTGCTCACCAGGTTCCCAATAAGACTCCCCACTGGCACAGCTATAGGGTCCATTTCTTAGCCTAACTGGGCAAGCTAAAACCTCCAGTACCCTCTCTGTCCAACCAGTGCTTCGTGTTCCTGCCAAGTAGCTGACACAACACACACACACACTTTGAGATAATTAATTATACAACTTCACAGACACTCCTGGGAAAGGATGACACAGATTCTCCAACTGTGCCCCTTTACCCAGACTATATGGTAGTAATTATTGCCGCCACCCAGTTAAAAATATCAGCTACTAAAAGGCCCTTAAAAGGGTGTCCAATTATTACTGTGCAATATTATTATCAAATGGTAGTATGACTAACAGTCGAGGCTTACTTTAGAGTGGCCTATTACAATAACCTCTAGAAATATGCAATGTACTCTAGAGCTTATCGCTACACAAATCAGCCACAGGTAGAAGGTTTTAAAAATATTTAATAATAAATAATTAAAACAAAAGACAAAACTGCTACACCACAGAAATATCTAAGAGTTCAGAGATCACACAGAAACTTAAAATAATACAGTAGGACAGGTCTGATTTCAAAGAAAAATATCTAATTAATCTTTACTAACTTTAACTATTCCTACAAAAAATCACAGTGCTAAGACTTACATGTGAGCACAAGGCAGAGTGCTGATAAGTTAGATGTCCAAAGTCAAAATGCTTTTCAGTCTCTTGTGGGAAATAGTATTTAAACATTACTAACAAACATGTCTCTAAGGCCCTCCCAAAATTACATCATTTCTGACACTTAGGTTTTCCCAGTATTCATATTGCATCATCTTAACACCTGGTCTGAGTTCTCAGGCCACAAACTGCATTATTTAGCAATATAACACCTCCTCAGAAACTTACAACAATACAAGACATTTCACATGTATATGCTAGCAGAAACCACACAATAAAGCACCTTCCACATCTAAATTCTAGTCATAAACTTTAGCTTTAAAACAATGGGCATGAAATCTTCATCCAGCCGCCCTGGAGCTGAATTCTAACATGAAAGGGTACAACATGTTTCACTGGGCCAGTAGAGTGCAATGTTGTCACATATTTTTCAGTTCCACATTTCACAGTATTCTTTACACTCAAGAAACATGCCTGCATTTTACATTTATTTACAAATGCCAGAATTCTATATCAAATTCTATTTGACTAGGCTGGCAGCCTTCACTCACCCATCTCTCCCCAATCATCACAGGCAGTTCTTTGTTACCACTGCTGTTTTGTCTTGTCCTTAACCCATTAAGCCGTTTATTTAATAGACTAGGTTGTGGTTACAGCTTAACTTGCAGAAACCAAAGACAATGAAAATATCAACCTAGGAAAGGAATGTGATACAGAGGAACTTGAACAGGAGGATGTGTATAATAAATATTTGCGACTAGATAAAGCTTTTGGTGAGCAATAAAATATGAACAAATTATAACAAAGCTTAGTATGGGATATTTCAGAAGATTAAAATTAATATTGAAAACTTCTATGACATCTAGGAATAAATTCAAAGCTATAAATCTATTCGATATTCCTGTTCTAACTTACAGCTTTGGTGTGATTTACTGGTCCCAAACAACATGGAATCAGCTGGACAAGAAAACAAGAAAATGGTTTATGTTTACCAAATGATATATAAAAACAGTATATAACTAAATTATTCATCCCTTGGTCTGAAGGCGGTATCAGCCTCCTAGAAATTGACTACATGAGTCAGTATGCAGTTGTGGGACTGCATACATAGTTGCTGACCTTATCATATCCATATTGAAATGGTGAAATGGCGTCACTTGAAATGCAGAGTGAGAAGCCAAAAAAAGACCAAAAACTAAGAAAAATAGCAAATTTCGAAGATCGCACTTCTGCATTAAAATTATTTTTTGCAGGAGAACAAGCCCCCCACACACACTCCTTGATGAGGAGGGCAAGCACCCCACACCCACTAAAGTTATATTTACCATCTCTGAGATCATCATACCTCAGAGAAAACTGAATATTCCAGGAAATGGCAATCTTGTACTTAATATATGTAAGTCCATTTTTCAGCCATTCAGTCTTCATGTTTCAGGACTCCCTCTAATGGGTTCCAACATTTCAAATGGTTACCCCAAAATGTGCAGCCTGACATCACCTTAAAGCACAGCACAAATACACTGAAGGCAGTATGCATGAATCCTCTGTCATGTAATGTTGGCAGTTTGAGATGGGACCTAAATGCATGTCATACGATATGTGCTTTGAGTCATAGACACATGTGGAACCTAACCTCTTTTGATGTGCTTCCTTTTTAAATGCCAAGCTGTGCAAGAAAAAAATAATAAAAGAGCAGTAGCACCACCACCAATACAGAACTTTGAAGTAAAGTCTGGAAGTAGAAAATTATAATTTAAAGAAAATAGAAACCCACTAAGGTGGAACAGAGTGTTTTAAAGTACTGTGATAAGATGCATTTCTCAGTTGTGTTATTCATATGAGTTCTTGCCTTGGAACAGGGTTTTAGTACACAGACAAATTTGTACAATGGTTACCTTCAACTTGTGGCAGCAAGTAGTCAAAATGTAAGACACACACAGACACACATATGTATATATATATATATATATATATATATATATATATATATATATATATATATATATATATACATATATATAAATGGATCTAGGACTGTTGAACGAAAGTTCAACAGTCCGAATCCATCACCGAACACACTTTAACGCAAGTGCTTTTACCGAAAAAGCACTTTTGTTAAAGTGCGTTAAAAAAATAGGAAAAAACAACAAAAAGGTGTTTATGCAGGGGGGATACACCTCCCTGCACCCCCCATGTGGGAGACTGTGCCCCCCACACACCCCCTACTTTAATATTCTCACTCCGAGATTGCACTACAGTGGGGAAAAGAAAAAAAATTCCCTTACCTGCAGTAGTATGATCTCCACAACAGTCATTCCCCCACGATTCCCTCTGGCTGCAGGCATACATATGCGAAAGTGCTTTATCGGTTAAAAGCACTTTCACGTAAGTATGTCTGGCCATTAAGCCTTCAGTGAAAAGCACCATCGAGCATCAGTCTGAGACCCATACACACACACACACACACACACACAAACATATATATATATACATCTGTATCTATCTATCATTATATATTTATATATATATATATATATATATATATCTATATATATCTATATATATATATATATATATATATATAGAGAGAGAGAGAGAGAGATAGATATATATTTACTTCAAAATCTTGACTCACTAAAATGTCGACTTTCAGAAGATTGAGACCAGATGAGCGAAACTGCACAACAGTGACTGACTGGAGCATCAAGAAGACAGAACAATGGATGGTAGCAGTAAGTGGTTGTTCGAGGTCACACTACAAGGGAGAATGCAGTCTGGCCCTGTTTCTGATGTAATATGATGTAATATGATACTGAAGTTGGTATATTTAATTAGCATAGTGCATGGAAATGCAGGGAGGCCTGACTCTTGGAAAACACTTTTTTCTTGATGTTCTGGGCTTTTGTGGTTCCAGTCCATTACTGTTAGGGAGTTTAGATGGTCTGGCCTCAGTTTTATCACAGTTCACATTCTAGCAATTTGACCCTGTGATTTTGTGTGTGTGTGTGTGTGTGTGTGTGTGTGTGTGTGTGTGTGTGTGTGTGTGTGTGTGTGTGTGTGTGTGTGTGTGTGTGTGTGTGTGTGTGTGTGTGTGTTTGTGTGTGCGCGTGTGTGTGTGTGCTGCCAGACTAGCTAGCTAGAATTTTGTAGATAATTCTGTCATTTGTAAATATTAATATAAGCAACAGGCTTGTTCTCTTAAATAGAAGACAATGGTGTTAAATGTTGAACTTCAAAAATGTAACCACATTGCATTCTGCTAGAGGAAAGTTAAGTCATGCATTGCATAATTGTTTGATCGCAAAACTTGGAGCTGAGATGTCTGGATGAATGAATTGTTTTGAGACCAGAGTTAATTGTTAGAATTTGCATGTATAATGTCTTTTATTGCTGTAGCTTCCCAACCAGGTGCAAGATCAAAAGGCCTGCTAAACTCTGAGTTTCTGCAAGCCTCGGAACCAGAGAAAAAAATGATGTAATCTGAAATGAGTCAGTAATACTGTGTTATCAATTTAAGGACAGAGAGAGAGAGAGAGAGAGAGAGAGAGAGAGAGAGACTCAGAGCATTTTGCATTTGTTTTTAGAACTGACAGCATCACCAGCACTGCTTTACTCTATATGTAAGTTTATTTTAGAACTGAGTTTGCTCTTAGATATAGATAGGAAAGGGGAAGATTAGGCTAGTTGTTTTCTGTATCAATGTCAGAAATTTTCTACTGTATTATTTTAAACATTTCTCTGTGATCTCTGAATTCTTGACTAGCACTGTGTAGTAAGAAGTTTTGTCTTGTGTTTTTATTACTGAATATTTTTAAACCTTTCAACTGTGGCTGTTTTGTGTAGAGATAATTTAAGCTCTAGAGTACTTTGCATGTATATAGTGATACTGTACTAAGCCACACCAATAAGCCTTGCTGTTCAGTTACACTTACCATTTGGATAATAATATTGCACAGTAATAATTGGACATCCTTTAGTAATGGCCTTTTTAGAAGGAGATAAGTAAGTGATTACTACCTTACAGCCTGGACAGAAGTGGCACAGCTAGTGAACTTGTGCCAGCCTTCCCCAGCCGTGTGGTTGTATATAAAGCATATCTCAAAGTGTGTGTGTGTGTGTGTGTGTGTGTGTGTGTGTGTGTGTGTGTGTGTGTGTGTGTGTGTGTGTGTGTGTGTGTGTGTGTGTGTGTGTGTGTGTGTGTGTGTGTGCGTGTGTGTGTGCATGTGTGTGTGTGAGCTACTTGGGCAGGAACATGAAGCACTGGTTGGACAGAGAGAGTGCTAGGAGGACATGGCTTGGGACCCTGGCTAAGGACCCTACTCTACAGCTGTGCCAGTGGGGAGTCTTATTGGAGATCTGGAGAGAAAGGGAGAAACCAGCCCCAGACTGACTGTGATATCTGTATTTTCTTAAGGGAAATTGTACTTTACCGTGTGTGTGTATTTGTTATTCTTCCCAATGTGGACACCCCTCATTGGTGTTAGTGGTGAAGATTGAGGCTTCTTGATTGCTGGGCCAGTGCACGGGCATCACAGTGTTTGTGTGTGTGTATCTATGCTATAGCCATAGGAAGGCAGCAATCTATCAGGGCTCTCTATCCCTGCACTATCTTGCATGTATTAAACATATGTACTGTGTGTATATATGCTGTGGGGGCACAGGCAGTGGGTCTTCCAATGTGTAACCCAAACATTATAGCCAAAGCAACCCTCAGTCACCTGATGCCATCTACTCTTGCTCTCTTTGAAGCCTGACCTTCCCCTGTTTATACCTGTGGTCCTCTATATGACATCCATCCCAGCTGTATATGTGCATATATCTATCCTTACCACTGGTCTGGGATATCATTGGTATACCCGGTTGTTCATAGCATAGCTTATCAGTGGTATTTTCTGTGTTCTTATCCTGTAGTTCAAACCTGTAGTGTTGAAACTGGTAACCTACTGCCACTCTGTGGCTTTTGATTTCAGGAGTGCCATCATGATGTCAGGAAGGGGTACATGGCTAAGTTTATTAATTTTCAGCAAGGCTAAGAATGATACTGCACTAAAGTCACTTGCAATCCATTGGTGCTTCATGTTGATAAGAGGTGGTGCTCACCAGATACTATGGGAACACTTCTGAGAGACATTGACCCATGAAAACAATGCTGCTGGAGTGCAGAATTGCACAACACTGCAATATCAGAGGCATGTCATTGACAGGATTGGGCTTTGTTGTAGGAAGGCATGTAGCACAGCTAAAGAAAGGCTAACTACTGAAGGCAGTCACCTCTCACAGCATGCTAAATTAACAATCGGGAGGAGTTCCTTGTGTTGCTGCATAGAGATAATAGAAACACAGGTATCATGCCTGGGGGAGTGGGCACAGGTTCCAGGAGTAACCATACCTCAGATATCTTACAGGGAAGTGAGCTAGGTTATTAGTCATCAAGAATGTATATATAATGGCAAGCCACAGATATGACTGCATATGTTTCTCTTAAGTATGTCAGGTTTGCAAATGTACAGGAATGACAGTAGGGATATGTGTCTGGTCAGTATCTGCGTATGCCATACCATTTTCATGCACAACAGAAGGTCTAACATATAGCATTGGTATTAATATTGAGTCTTTTCTGTCATGTCCTGCTTCTCACAGACCACTGCCATAATCACACATGTATTGGGCTATGTCAGGGCTACAGGCTGATTTCAGCACCAGTGCAGGGTCTGACAATAATACTGAGCTATAGGCTATGACCAGAGGCATTTTCCATCTCCTTCTTTAGTGTTCCTCAAGGCATTGTTCATGGTGAAGACATGGTGATGACCACACCAAAGCTATAGTCTGCACAGCATGAGCACTCAGTACACCATTTGAGGTGCACTTCCTCATTAATAAGAGCTCTCACACAGCTGCCAGTGTGTCTGCAACAGAAAGGGTGTGCAATGCATCCATTAAGAGTTATATCCACCATGCAGCGACCTAGCAGGGTTCATCCTGCAGATAGGCAGGATTATCATCCATACACAAGAAATGATGTGGTGCAGAGCTTCTATGAAGATGCTGCCCTGCACTGACAAGCCTTGGTAAGGCTATGGAGTCCAGGGACAGTGCAATGATTGTGCTTTCCAGAACTGTAGTGGCACACATAACTACAATGGCTACCACTGCAAAGAGTTTTGCAAGTGCCAGCATTGCTGCCTTTTCCAGCAGTGATACTCATGGTGATGGGCAAATATGCACAGGGTTGTTCACGTGAATACAGAGTACACAGTCTGCTTCATATGTCATGGTTGAAGACATCTGCCAGTCTCTGCAGCAGGATATCTCTACTGCATACTCCAGGCAGGTCCTGTTCCTGCCTCATTGTATTATCCGGGGCCTCTAGTCCTGCCACATCCAACCAGTGCAGTGACCCCAGATCACAGTCATGTAGTGGCATTCCCTCCCATCATGGACACAGAGCACTGATCCTTCTCTGTCATCTGAAAACATTGTCCATGACGCAGAGTATCCATTACCATGAGACTTTCCTCTTCAACACCAGTGATATGTCCATCCACACAGGTGGCAATGTTAGCCATGTGCCATTGTGTTTCCTGACACCTACAGACATGACTGTGACTCACACCATTCTTTCTCCTCTCTGGTGTACATGGATATGTCTAATTCACAGTGTGATTCAATCATGCACTGCTCAACATAGGCTTTAACTAACACTGCAAGCATCATGTTTGTTCTGTGTGACACTGCACTTTTTTTGAGCTCATTATAGACCCATACAGCTGGAAGTGATGCCCCTTCATCTGGCTACAGTGTGCTGTGCCAGTCACTGTTTAGGGGTTGTAATGCAGCTGTTGCTGATAGTCACTCCCACTGATGTCACTGTATTGGTTGTGACAGGGACTGCTGTACTGGGTCCAGAGACTCCTGAGAGAGATGGCAGGCAGCATACTTCCTAACTCATAGATTTAGACTGTTACTAGGCTACCATTTGAGGGGTGCCTTTCTAAGCCTAGCCAAGTTTTTCTGAAAGAATAATGATGTCCTTTATACAAATATAGCTTGCAGGCTGAGATAGGGGCATATTGCAGTTCTACAGGTATTTCCAGGCAACAGAAATGGGGCTTCATTAGGCCAAACCTGTGCTTTGTGATATTTTGTGTATGCACATGGGCAATGCTATACTACAACTCAGCTATTCTGTGTGAGTTATTTACATATGTCATCAATTAGGGATCCAATGGGTATCAATTATCAACTGAAACACAGTGGGAGCATGTATGGATATGACAAGGCCTTTTTACACATCACCATTGTTTCTATATATGTCGGATTAGCACAGTGTCTACACTTACGAATTATGTGACCCTGTGGAATGTAAGTATACAGGAAGCATCAATATGGATGAATTGAGTACCAGGTGTGGGAATCATAGTTACAGCCAGGTGCTGTGCAGATGCATTGGTGGTGAATCCCTGTATGTGACACACTGATTGCCAGTGGAAAAAATGTATACCTGACTAACAATATAACACAGTCCATGTACACTAGCTAGGGCCTTTATTGCCCCATGTGTGCAATCTATAGCATCCAGTACTTCTTCATAAAATCCACACACAGTGGTGTCTCTCTCCCTTGTCATGCTGGGAAAACATATATGCTCATCACATATGGATGCAGTGATTTGAGGAATGTATTGAGTATTCTACATTTCTCTCTCTCTCTCTCTCTCTCACTCTCGTTTTCACACCATGTGGTACATTAGGCAACGAGCACCTTGTCAGCACTCATTTTTGAAACAGTTACATGTTTTAATGGCTCAGGTTGCTAGCCCAAGGCCCAACCCTTCTCGGAGCATGCACTAGACATATCAGCACACATGCATTCACACCTAGGGCCAATTTTAAATTATCCAATCAACCTACTGCATTTCTTGGAATGTGGGAAGAAACCAGAGCACCTGGAGGTAATCCACATGAATGCAGGGAGGACAGGAAAATTCTGCACATAAGGCACCCCTGTCAAGAATCAGACTGGCAATCCTCTTGCTGTGAGGCAGCAATGCTTACTGCTACACCACTGTGCTGCCCTTCTGCATACCTACGTCTATAATATCCCTCATGTATCCTCTGTCTCTGTCTCTCATTCTCTCAGTGGAATATAGTTGTAGTTATTGCTACATATACCTTAATGGCCACTGGTATAAAAAGTCCACAGATTTGTACAGATTCTGCTTACGGGCAATACATGTCAGAAACACCTTCATCTGTATAATATCTCTGTATATTCAAAATGGTGTCCCAGGTCCTGGCCATTACTTGGCGGTAAGTAATACATCACTGTTACCATTCTCATTCATGCTGCCTGGTGCAGCATCACTCTATTAAGTGAAAGGTAAAATAACTTATAGACAAAAAGTAGCACTGTACTAACATTGCAGTGCCCCCTAACATATTTACTTCACATCTCCACTAATTCCCATGTACGTTTTGCTGTTACAATGACTGATCTACAATTTGTTGAATGCTTATTGCTCTCTACATGTATGAATCAAGGCCTGCTTTCAATGGCACCTATTTGTATGTTATGATGCGCTCATTAAACATGCATGCTTTCAGTTTCTTGTCATGACATGGTCTTTTGCAAATGCCTATTCTCACACTGTTTTCCTTGCTGGTCAGTAGTTTTACAGAGGATTTTGAATTTTAATATGTCTTTGTGGGTCTACTTTTGCCGCAGCACATTGCTTAATATACATGTTAACTCTGAGTCAGTCTCAGTGACAGAAATTAAACCAGTATCTTCTCCAAATTCTTTAGCCAGGACATTATTAGGTTCTGTGAGCACATCCAGACCAACAATGAGGTCTCTTACATGCCCTTCACTTGATGAATTACCTAATATGTCCTTCCAAAGGAAACTTTTTAAGCAACCAGAAGTCCCACTTAACATTTTATTCTGCTTTTGCTTAAACATGCAGCTTCAGTATTCTGTATTGAAAACAGAATGCATTATTTATACTCCATGTTGAAGTCACTATTGCCCTAAAAGTAAAATAATTACAATGAAATATTTGAATACTAGCATTTCTTTGTGGCACCACCATATTTCATATACAACTATTCATTAAAATTTAACACTCTGGTAGTCCCTCCACCCAGCAATCACCTTTTCTGGTCTTGTGTGTGATAACATAATTCTGCAGGCCTGCTGTAAGGGAGTTATCTTGTTTACCAAGGATGTACGGACAGGTGAGTGGATGTGACATTTATCTTTCAGGTTACGTAATTAAGTATGTTCTTCTAGTCACTCGTTTTCCTTAGCATTAAGGTATTTTAGCTCCTCCTGTTTGCATCAGCATTTTATCAGTTGCATTGTTTTACTTCATGCTTATTTCAGCTTCTGTATTTGTTACCCCTAATAATGTAAGAAATGAATATTGGGCTAAAAACTAACAAGAATTATTTTTGCTCACTATCAACCTAAATGAACAATTTCATTGTTTACTATCAATTTGCATTTTTTAAAGTGACATGTTCCTTGAGAAACGTGGCAAATGTTTGCTTCGGTAAATCAGAAATTTGGAAATCTCAGAGCCAGGTACTCCTTTCTGGTCTCTTTGTTTTATTTATCTTTCCATGTAATGCATGGTCAGAGATTAATACATTAGAAAGATTATTTTAACTAAACCACTGCAGCTTGCATTACATTTGCAATTTGTAATCATAATAAAAGTTATTTCTCAGATGCACTTTTCTTCTTTAAAATTTCACAGTAGTTCATTGCTTTTTAGAATGTGTGTAATATACTCTAAAACTGCTAATAACTGGGTTGCCTGGGGCTAGTGCCCACACAGTGGGAGCATTTACCAAACATCATTTCTGGCTGTATTGGTTCTCTGAGAACAATAAAGGCTCACTGAGTGCATATAATATTAAGAAGGAAACTTCCCACACAAACTGTGGGAAAATGTTAAACAATGTGTGGATTAACTTGCATAAAACAGTGTGATGATTATTACTTAATCCATTACTTAATACATAATCGATCTGCAGTCAAGTAACCTGCAGTTATTTTCCCATGAGTGAAATTACCTCAAAAAAATGAAAAAGAATGAAAAATGCTGATGAAATAAAAAAATCTGACTCAATTCACTGAAGAGTCATTATGAATGTTAAAGAGTTGGCATACTTTTAAAGGGCTAGAAGGTGTGTGAACAGGTGAGGATAATCCAGCACACAGTATTATAAACTACACTGTCACTGTCTGATAAAATGATTAACACGAATGACATTTGCAGAAATACAGCAAGTGTTAAATTTCTGATTACTCAGTCATGCTAATTAATAAATTCATATGAAAAGGGGGAATGGAGGAGTGAACATGAACAGGAATTTTCTAAATTTCATTGCATGAGGTTTAAAAACTGTAGTTCTTTGGATGCAGATTAAATAGCACTGCACCATTTCATGACAAAATAGGGCACATTTCATATTAGATCATTAGGTTCTGCATCTAGCTGAGAGAAAACACTGTTTTATTTTACTGGGAACATTTCTTGTGTAAAAAATGGACATCAATAAATAAGTTAAATATTTTGGAAGTACAACAAATATGGTATTTGCACTATGAAAAGGAAAAAAAAAGATGCATGCTATATCATAGCCACAGTTCAGTTATTTGTGATGCTGAGTGCACCATCATTTCACAGCCTTGTTTGTCGAGATTTTGTGCAGGATTCACAAAAACAGCTTATACTATGTAGACCTACTGTTAGCAAATACGCATGGAAAATATAAACGTGCAACTCAGTAGAGAACACCAACTGGCATGCAGAATCAGTATGCTATTACACACCAAACAGGGCAGTCGTGCTCAGTGTTTTTGCAGATGATCTCTGCATCACAGATAACAGTACCTATTCAGTTTAGAAACAATGTATAACAAAACCAGAACTGTAATACAGCACAGTTACAGAGGTGCAATTAAGGGACAATGACCACCGTATTACATGAACTACAGAAGTATAATTGAATTAACATGCAGAGGTGAACTGCGCTTACATTGTTAAAGTAAATTAGAGAATAATATTGTCATGCCACTGAATACTTTTGTGACACTGGTGAAAATGTGTGTAATTTCCTAATTATATGCAAAACAGAATTAGAACAAAGGAAGTTGTACTGAGCAGAAAGTCAGTTTGTTTATACAGTGATAAGGCATAAGGAGGCACAGCACTGGCATCAGGGGTGCAAAGGGGCACGTACCTCGTGCAAAAACACTTCCATTATGATTTAATTTACCATAGTGATCTACTACATGGAGATAATATTGTCGGCAATCCTGATAAGACCACCGAAAGTACAATAAAGTCTTGAAATGAAAGGTAGATAGGTTACATGAGAGTTAGATTGATAGAGAGACAGACAGACATATATACATACATACATACAAAAAGTAAGTTAAGGCTACTTTTATCCTCCTAGTCCCGCCCTGAAACAGCTCTCTTGCATTGCCAAGGTATCCATGGCCATTATTAACAAAAGGAGCACATTCAGAATGCCCTGGCACAACTACAGCATCCAGAGACAAAGGGAGAACTGACAGAATGATAACCACACTATCTGGCAACTCTTGGCTTCATACAACATATAGGATCCTAGCAGCATCAGTAAGGAGGGGTGTTTGTAGAGCATGGTCCAGGTGCAATGTTGTTTCAATGTTTCCAGGATCAATGAGCTAGGTGCAATACAAAAGCATATGGTCAGTAGGGAGCATGTTCTACACTGCTTGCAACAGAACTTCTCCCCCTCCTGCCACTACTTCTGCTGCATACAGTTGGAAAAGCACACACCAGCTTAAGCAACATAAAATTCTCAGACACAGCAATCAGACACAGTTCTATCAAGCATGCCATACTGAATTTGTATGTTCAGATGTACATGAAAGAAGGGACACCATGAACCCTGATATGTACATCATATATTGAAACATTTTTAGCATTTATGCTAACACAGACATGTGTGTTGTACTGTGGCCACTGCAAGAAAAATACAGTATTGCTCTTCGCACATACTTTGTCCATCAACATACATGTATTCTTCAAATGAATTGTCATAGAGTGCAATATGTGGGTAAAGTGTGACATCACAACACATCATATACAACACACCAAAAACAGAAATACTGCATTAAAACAGAGAGAAAGTAATACAAAATATATGGGTAAAAGCAGTTAAGAAACATAAAAAATCTGGAGCATAGGATGAACTTAAACCTCTGAAATATATTTATGTTAAGTACTTTTGTCTTCTCAATCAAATTGAGACAACTTCAGAACAAAAATTCACATGAATTGCTAACGAGCTCAAAACATTTTCTTCTCATTCACTTGAAACATCTCAATGTATCAAGATCAGCCATGCATAATTTTGTAATGAAAATGATTGCTTCAATAAAATTTGTCCAATAATGTTTTTATCATAAAAGTATAATGTTTTTATCAGAAAAATCTTAGTCTAGATCATTTTTATTCTAAAGTGCTCATTTAAATGAGCATGTTTATCAGTATTGAAATAATTAGCCATATTAATTCATTGCATATTAACTTAATCTCATGGACCCATGTCTGGGATCAACCTTCATGGTATTCAAGACAGTAAATAATTATTTTACAACATGCACATCTAGCTATGTATTTAAATAAAGCATTATTTATATCGTTTAACTTTGATGGTGTGCATATGCTCATAAATATGTTAATTAAATTGCCTAATTGTTTTATCTGCATAAGAAAAAATCATACATAGAACACATTAGAAGATATACCACTGTGTAACTGTTACAATTATGCAAATAATTAACATCAAAATTTCTTTCCAAATGCTTAAAAGATATAAAAAGATCTTCACAAATATTACATTATTTACAATTTCTGTATTCAAGCATTTTTTTTTTGTTTCATTGTTATTAAACATTAAAAGTTTTGGCTGCAATTGATATGTTATAATAATGTTTTGACACTTGGAGCCCTGTAATCACAATTAATGTATTTTCATCTACTAATCTTCATATTTTGTCATTTTCTTGTAGTATTCTCCTGTCTTCAACAATATTCTTATTAGCAACACTGCCTACATAGAAAGTCAGAAATATCCCTCTGGATTTTGATCAACATTTAACTTTCTACTTGCAACATTTATATAATTTCAGCCTTAAAGAATGTCTTAAACCTTTCCCTTCTTCCTTCCATTGTATTTCTGATGTTACAAGAAAAAATCTCTGTTGTACAATTTTTCTAACTGTATTACACTGTTTTGAAAATCTTCCTCCTCACTAGTCAGTCCTGATAACCTAATTATCTTCCTTGCAACTATATTTTCAGAACATTCAAAGAAAGCTGCCATTTAAAATAAAATAATTTTTTACTAAGCATTGGCTTCAAAGGAGTGGAAGAAGAAAAGGTCTTAGTTTATTATAAACTACCTTCAAATCTAAATAATTTATAACTGTATTAATTGCTAATCTTAAAAAATAGTGCAACAATTTAATCGTTCCATACATTTCCTGAAAACATCAATACTAGAATAACTAAGAAAAAAATAAATCCCCCATGTTACTAACATAATCTGTAACATTTTTAAATTTCTTACACTTGTACAGAGAAGTGTGCTCCCAATTTACTAATACCATGTTGGCAAGCATGGATGCCATAACTGATTCCACATACAAAACGTTCTTCAAAACATCACATACTTGTACAGATGGATCCACTTCTTAAGGTCGAAATGTCAAAACATTGAACCTCTGAATAACGAAGACCAGAGGAACAAAGTTTTGAAATCTCAAACCTTTTCAATGAAGCTCGACGTGCAATACAGAACAGAAACTTTGCCATTTTCTTCACTGTAGTGTGATCTCAGAGTTGGTATATTTATATATCGGGGGGTGTGTGGGGTGCAGGGAGCTTGCCTCCCCTGCAAAAATGTGAAATTAGTAGTTGTTACGTTTTGGATGTTTCTTTTTTTTTGCGATTTCAAAACTTCAATCCCATTGTCTTCATTATTCAGAGGTTCAATATTTTGGCATTTTAACCTTTACAAGTGAATCCGTACAGATAACATTAATACTCTTGTTGAAGGAGTTTTTGCTTTTACTTAAGTACCCTGTAATACATTTCATACCAATTTTTTCAGGAATACACATGCATAAAGATGTCATATCCATTGTTGCCATTAAACCATTTTTGAAAATATGTTAGTATTTAATATTCAGAACTTTTTTCAGAAATGTCTGAGGCCTTTTATATAAGACTTTGTTTTGTTATTAATCAATTTAAATGTTCATTAAGCCCTAATCTGCAGGTTATAAGCAAACTCCCACTGGATGATTCACTGGTGTGGGAGGTGAGTTTATTCCACTTTAGTGTCTCTTTTTATCTTAATTTAAAATAGGCATGAATCCAGTTTTAAAGTAACAAAAATGTTTCCTTTTATGCGGTACAACAATGAGCTAATTATTTGGCTACTACAGTAGCTGTGGCTTGAGAGATTTCACCTTTTAGAAAACAAGTCAGCTGAAAAATATGTGGCTTTCAGTTGTTTTCAGAGTAAAATACACAAAAACTATCAAAACATAAACACATCAAATTGGTGTGATTTTAATCCTAAAAAGTGTGTGTTTCAATACAAAAGTGGTAGTTTCATTCCTTACATTTAACATTTATTATATATGTTGTGGAATAAAAATATATATATTTTTTCATTAAATGCAAGATACAGTTGCTCATTTGTCTTTTGAGGGGAGAGAAGATTCATAAAACGTGCTAGCAACATTCCTTGAAAACATCATGAATGAATATTAAAACATTTTGTAGTTACTGGCTTTTAAATACAAAGAGCAGAAACAATTAAAAACAGTATTCTGGGAACAGTACTTCTGAATATGCTCAGCAGATAAAGGGAGTTAACATACTTTGGCAGCTGTTCTGTTTTAAAGATGCATTTATTATAGATCTGAAAGATGGACTATATATTTCTTTAAAGGGTCTATATCAGAAGATCAAAATTTCAAAACTTCGAATCGGATATGGTCGACACCATATGATCGAAGTCTTGAAACTTTGAATCTTTTAACGGAGATCTCTGTACAGCGCGGAAAGGGAACATTTTCCTTTTCTGCACTGTAGTGGGATCTCGGAGTTGGTATATTTAAGTAGCAGGGGGTGTAGGGGGGTGCAGCCCCTCTGCTTAGAGTGTTTAAATGGTTTATTTTTGTAGGTTGTTGTGTTTTATTACATTTTCGATGTTTCAAGACTTCGATTATATGGTGTCAACCATATCAAATTCGAAGTTTTGAAACTTTGAAAATGTATTATAGTCCCATCTTTAAATGGATCTTTGTCAGAAGCTTAAGTTTCAGAAATTAGAAGTTCATATTGTCATGATGATATGATTGACCTTCCAAAAAAACTGAACTTCAAAAATCAACTAAAATCTATCTTTTTTCTATGTTTTTGCAGGGGACAAGCACCCCTGCACCTCCTGCATATTAGATATACCAACTATGAGATCGCACTACAGTAGGGAAAAGGGTAAATTCCCTGATCCTAACTGTACTATGATTTCCATTCAAAAGCTATGAGATTTTTGAAACTTGATCATATCATCTCGACATCATGAATTTTGAGTTTCTGAAAACTCGAGCTTCTGATACGGACCCCTTTAAATGACACTGCATGGATGAAGAATTTGCATAAATTAATAAAGCTCTGGGGTGGTGCTTCCTTGAAGAAACAAATCCAGAAATAAACTATCTACTTGTATGAAATTTTAATCTCATTTAGTGCTACATTTTTATAAGAATCACTCAATAAAACATCCACAGCAATAATATATCCCTTTTGATCCATGACTGATAACTAAGCTACTTATAGTGACAAAGCTGTTCATGACAAATTGCAAAACAACATAAGGTGTATGAAGTCTAACAAAAGTGGGGTTAGTTATTATTTATAAAACTGTCTATATTACTGTTATAGACACTTTTCTGAGTGATTGTTATTCTTATAAGCAAATAGGCTCCTAGACAAAGGTGTGCAACTTAAGCATTGCTGCTTTTAATAATGCACATTTAAAGGGATACCTGTTCTTACTTTCTAACAGTCTCCTGGGTTACAGTATAGTTATCATTTCTTAAAGCATAACATTAAAGTAACATCCACCATGACATAATCAGCCTCAGCTAACACTCTATGTCTAATCCCATAAGACAGACCACCAAGTAGTCCAACATGTTGGTCATAGGAGACTCTATTGTGAATTTAACCAACATCCTACTCAACAGGCTGAGTTAGAAGCAGGTTATGGTCATTTGATTCACCAGTGCACTCATGCACTCAGGTCATTTAATCATGTGCACCAGTATGACTCAGCCATAGTCTATGTGGGAGTAACTAAGCTGAAAAGTACCTCCCTGGACTATCTGAAGAAAAATGTGATGGAGCTATGTATGTGTCCTAGGCTGGTATGAACCTAGCACCGAACATCATTGTATCTTCTCCAAGGATGATGATTTAATCTGAACAAAAAATAACTGACTTTAATAATCGGGGTGTCATTTGAAGGGGGTACAATATTTTTTAGCCTGGGAGGACATGGTCCCAACAAGCCACGATGCTTCACTAAGAATGGTCTGCACTTGTCCTCTCTAGATGTTTGCATATGGGATAAAGACTCATCTACCCCCATAGTGTCTTTTTTAGGTATTGCCAACCTGATAAGCCATATGATGTAGTTAGAGCAACCCAAAACATTCTAAAGGTGATATTGCCTAATGTCAGGAATCTAAAAAAAAAAAAAAACTCCACTCCCTGCAAGCTCTCCTCACCTGGAAAAGTTTAGACATCTATGTAGTTGCTTAGACATGATTTGAAGACACATACCACCCCAGTTGTGCATGTCTATACTGTCATCCACAATTTTAGGCCAGGGACTGCACAGAAAGGGATACAATGTGGAGGTGCCTCTATTTATTTCAAAACTAATCATATTTTAGGCTGGTCAAGCATTATAACATACTTAATGTCCTCCACATACAGCTCACCATTAGCAAAAATTCAGTACCATATTCTTGCAAGCTATAGGTCCCCATCTATGACCCAGGTAATGCATACCACTTTCTTAAATGAACTTGAATCATTTTCCATTCAACCCAGTGCCATAATGATGGGTGGCTTTAGCTACCATGTTATAGAATAGTAATCATATGTGATCTCAAACATCAAGGCTCAAACATTCCTGGACTTTGTCAACATAAATGCCCTGGACCAAGTAGTTTGTATGCCTGCTAGAGGCACAGACATCCTTGAGCAGATCCTCACCAACATGGATGAATGCTGCACTCTGCTGAGTGTAACATCCTCAGTTGTCAGGTTGGACCATAAAGCTATCTACTTCAAAATAAAAATAAATCCTGGGCACTATGTAACCATGGTACTTTTAGAAATTATTCCAAGGCTAATATCATACTTTTAAATGACACCCTGACAAAATTTCTAAACCCCCACAAACCCAGGGAACATCACTGTCTACATGGAGTCATTCACAAAATCCATGTGCAATCATGTATATAGCTGCACAGAGGCAGCGGTACCTACCTAATGTATGCATAGGACTAACTCAAAAAAAGCCACTGTAGTAGAATTTCATCATAAAAAGGTTGTATAACAAAAGAAAGAAAATTATGCCAAAAATAGACAGTACAATACCCACCAAGGTATAAGGCCCCTCATCAAACTAAATAAATAATTCCAGGTAATAACTATGTCTACCAAAGCCAGCGTTGAGATAAAAGTAGTCTTCCAGGCTAAGGACAACCACAAAGCATTTTTTAACTATGTCTGAAACCCCAAAGGCAATATAAAACAATGTGCCAAACTAAATGTAAATGGAACCATCTATTCTAAGCCAAAGGACATTAGTAAATCTATTGGCCGATAAATGCAGCTCCAGTTTTACCAATCGACATACCTCTCAACCTGGAAACATCAAAAATCTGGACAAAGGCCCATGAAAAAAGGGACAAATCTATACACGGATTAATATAAAATTTGCATACAAAATTATGTAACCCCACACACCAATGGGATTGTGGGATACCACCTTTCAAACGCAAACTGAATAACAGACAACCAAAATATGGTCCCTCAGACCCTGTAGTAAATAATAATTATTTTTTTTAAATGTGTAACAATGATGTTCACTGAGAAGGGAAAAGATGAATCTTAAGATTTTGATTTTAGTGACTTGCAGTATGTGATTTTTGTGGTAAAAGTAGGGCATTTAATTTTAGGCAATATTCTAAACATAGCAAAATAATATTATAGTGTGCTAGGACCTCCAAAAGTCATTCCCCATAGCCTACTGATCAGTGGCTTAGCTAGAGTTTGTGTCACCCGGGGCTGTCTTTGAGTTTGCCACCCCCCCCTCACAAAATCATGGTCAAATGGTCTCCCCTCATACACAGTCCTTCCCCCTGCAGTCATTCCAATGTCCCATTACTTGGCTATTTCACCTCATTTACCATAAAACCTGCAATGTGCATACTGCTTTACTTCTAAAATGATTATCTGGATTTCATTTAAAACTTTTATTTTACATTTTATAGCACAAACACTAGCAGGCATCTGCTAAACAAAGCAATACAGTCTCAGAACAAAAATTAACTTAGCATTGAAACTTCTTTGACCTTGAAACTCACATTCATTGAAACAGCATTGAAATCCACATTTAAAGAAAATGCATCTGGTCAATGGTAGATAAAGATTACCTTTGGGCTGTTTTCAAATCATAGGCCCCTTGCCCACGAAACATACAAGTGCCCTTTGATGCACATTCCTGATTGTATTAAATTATATTTCTTTTATGATACAGCACACTTGTTAGAGTGAGTTTTAAATTTATTGTTTTGAACATTTTTCCAGTAAGCAATGAAACAACATGCATGAACCAATAATGACAAAACTGCCCAGTTCAGAATATTTCCATTATAAAAGTCTACTCAAACTTCTACAATCCACCATTATCAGTAAATATGTTCTCTGCACAAGTAAAAGTCACCTAAATAATTCCACATTAAAGAGATCTGTAACTAATGAAAAGGTTGCTGTTAGCAAACAACTTTATATTTCATTGTTTCATCTATAAATAAAGTGTATGTTGCCCTTGAAGAATAAATTGCCTATGTTACATTAAAAAATGATAAGCTAGTAATATTGCAATAGGGAATGGATGGCAAACTGATAACAGGTTCATAGTTACTAGGTATCTCTGCCAAAGAGAACATTCTCAGGACTGTAGCATCCACCCCCTTTAAAAGTACAACACAGTATAGTAATCCATCTACATACTGGGGGCATATAACCTACAGCCTTCTGCATCAAGATCAAGTATTATACCTGTGTGCTACTAACAACAAACACAAACCAACTTGGCATAAGTAGCGGCCCTAGGGCCTATACAAGCCTAGCCATAAAAATTCCCTGGATATTTCTTCCCACAATATTTACTTCTCTGCTCCCCTGTCTAGCAGGGTGACTGACATGATCCCCGGGGTGAATTGCCTATCTTCCATCCAATCATCAAGGTTCCTTTTGAAGACGGCCAAGGAGGTGCTCTGCTTGACATGTATGGGTAGTCTATTCCAGAGTATGGGGAGTCTCTGGGCCAGGAACCTATCCCTCCAGCATGTTTTGTTCATTGTGATGACAAGGTTTAGATCCCTGGAGTGTGTGGCTCTGAGGAATTGGGATTTCTTTAAGTGGAGCATGTCCAGCAGCTCAGGGTTTGACATGGCCTTGTATGTTAAGCAGAGATTGCCTCTGAGTAGACGATATGCCACAGAGTATAGCTGGAGTTTTTTTAGATGGTCAGCATATGGCATCTGCTTTAGGCCTGTGATTCTTTTAGTGAGATATTTCTGTGGCCTTTCTAGCTGTTGCAGATGTCTTGTGAGGTACATACCAAATGGTGCATTATACTCTATAATGGGTCTAATGAGGGATGAGTACAGTGGGACAATGACCTCCTTTTTTCTGGATGAAAAGCCCTTAATGATGAGGTGTGCCACATAGAAGGATTTCCTGACTGTTGTGGTGATGTGGTTATCGAAAGTGAGACTACTGTCCACCTGTGTCCCTAAGTCTGTCATCACACTTTCGATGTTTAGTGTACTGCCACCTATGTGGTAATTCATGGATACATGTTTTTTTCCAAAAGGGATAACTATACATTTCTTGGCATTAAGCTTAAGCCCATGGCTCTGGCACCAGGCATCTGTTTCTGTAAGGCCCTTTTGTAGAATATCCACATCACTGGGGGATTCAATAATGGCTCCCAGTTTGCAGTCATCTGTGAACTTTGTTAGCCAGAGTCCTTTAGTGTTGGCCTGTACTTCAGAGAAGTAGATGCCAAACAAGAGTGGTCCCAGGATTGAACCCTGAGCTACTCCACTTGTCACTTGTCTGGAGCTGGATTTGGAGTCGGCTACTTTTACAGTCTGGGTTCTTTCAGTAAGCCAGTTGGCAACCCATCGAGTGACTTAGGGCTTTATGCCCAGCTTAGTAAGTTTATCTATGATTCCAGAGTGGGGGATGGTGTCAAAGGCCTTGGCGATGTCCAGATAGGCTGTGTGGACCGCCTTACCCTCATCCACAGCTCTGGAGACTGATTCAAAGAAGTCAATCAGGTTCAGGAGACAAGATTGGTCCTTCACAAACCCAAACTGGGTGGAGTCCAGTGTTTGAAGGTTGCCAATGTCTTTGTTTATAAGTTCCATGATAATGCATTCCATGCCCTTGCAGATCAGGCTCATCAGACTGATGGGACAGTAGTTCCTGGGATCCAAGGTGGATCCCCCCTTGTGGAGAGGGATAACTGTAGCTGTGCGCCACTCAGTGGGCATGAAGCCTGAGGTGAGGCTATGATTAAGCATTCTTCAATACTACAAACTTATAAAATTTCTTTCATCTTATAAAAGTAGTCATGTGTTAAAACAACACAGATAGCAATGATTCTATAGTACATAACAAAAATTTAAATACTTTAAAAGTGAGCTTGCTAATATGATTAATAATCAAAGTTACACAAAAAATTCATATTATAAAATTCATATTGTAAAAAGAATATACATAATTATAAATTCAATCTACTGGGCTTAACCAAAATTGGTTTAAGGCTCAAAACAATGTCAATAACCCTGAATTTAAAAACATGATCTTGTCCACAATCTAACATATGCTTATATAATCTTCTAATTTCAGACTTATGCTCTGTAATCCTCTCTTTGAAACATAAAATTTTAAAGTTTTCCTGTTACTGGATGAACAAACACAGCATGAACAATTGTGGCATTTACATGTACCATACTTAGAGTCTATCACCCAATAAGGCCTTTAGTTCATTTGAAGCCATTAGTATCAACCAGTTCTCAAATATTATTTGCTTTATGGATGGTGTTGTAAGACTATATGCAGTTACATATCAGTGGGTCAGATAGGAAGGTAGGAGCAAACTTAGTCTTCCTCTCCTGCATCACCTTATCTTTCTCCACAGAGAGTAGGACATTATCATATCCACTAGCAGAAAACATATCCTTTAATTGTAACTCAAAACAGCAGTCATCAGTGTTTAACTGGGACCTCACAATACCTTTAAAGATGTGTGGTGCATGCATGCTATGAAAGTGGGTGTATCTACCAGCACACACATCCTTTCTATGTGACTTAGTATTCATATGTCCATCCTTAAATATAACTTCTACATCCAAAACACAATTTCAGTCTTGGAACAGCTCATTTTAAACTTTAGAAAGGAAGAAGCTCTATTCAAATAGTCCAAAAACATATTCAATATATCCGTTGGAAAAATCTAATATGTTGTCTATAAGGGTTTAGATCACTCAAAATATGCTTACTTTCCCACTGGTAGAGCACTAGGTTAGCATAGGTGTTACCCATAGCCACACCAGTGAGCTGAGTTCATTAAAGCGGAAAACAATATTCTTTAAAACCACATCTAGAAGTTTCTATTTTACCATAATCAGGGTTTGGACATGAAGTCAAAAATCTCTCAAAAGGTCAATCCCATCATCATAGAGACAATGTCCAGAGTTACCAAATAATACTCATTATTCATCATTTGTTCCTTCTCAGTGTCATAGCTTGTAAAAATCAAATGTGTCACGTAGAACTGAATCACAATTATTCAAAAGGTTGTAACTGACCATGTAAATAAACTGGGTGGATCCATGATTGACTTATGGATCTTGGGTATTCGGTGTCACAGGACAAGGAACTGTTAAATAATTAAATAAATCAAGATCTATCTGACCCTGCAGCTGTAAGTCATAGATGACCATATTAACATACGATATACATTTTTTACATCCATGCCAGTGATGCGTTTAAAAGCAGTAGTATCCTCCAGCAAACAGGACATAGTATCTAAGTATTTGTCTTATCAGCTTGTTTAATTATTATTGCTTTACAGGAGCACAGATCTTTAAATGCTTTAAACTCATCCAGTGTCAAGTTGTACTCATTCCTTTTACTCTTATTACTACTCTCATACAATTGCCTAATTTGTACTTCACACAAATCATGAAAAGCCTTCACTATTGGTACAGCAATAGGTATAAAAGTACTTAAAGCCTCTTTCTACTACAGATGATTGACCAAACAACAACTTTAAGTTTAACATTCTGGTGAATTTTTCAAGTCAGTTAGTGCAGACACCAGGTCATTTCCACCTGAAGGAATAAAGTTAAGCCCCTTTGAAAGTACTGATATATGGGGATAAATCCCATCTTGGCTGTGCCTAAAGGGCTGTTGAGCTTCCTTTATTAGATGCCTCAGCAAAACTAAAAGTTAGTTGCTGTGATTTCCTCCCACCTCATCATTTGTATTTCCAGGCGTTGTGATCACTCGGAATACACACAGGAGGAATTAGAAGTCTCTGCCCTATGGCTGATGGGTCAAACCATATTCAGATGGGGGTTGTACTACATGCCTTTTATTTTGTTCATTAGAAACTGAAAGTATCCAGGTTACTTCTTGTTTTGACTTTGTATTCATTTTTGGATCTATTGCTGTTATTTATAGGGACGTTCTCCCTGGGCCAAGAGAAGATATTCCCTCTGCCAAAATCATTGATGTCACGAACAAGTAAATAAATAATATTTAAGAACTGGTTGATACTAATGGCTTCAAATGAACTAAAGGCCTTATTGGGTGATAGACCTTTATTTGCCTATAGGAACATGAGAACTTTAAAAAATTCATTATGTTATAAGGATTTTTCTACCAACATGCTTTCCTCTAAGTATGGTACATGTAAATGCCACAATTGTTCATGCTGTGGAGATATTTTTGCCACAGGGAGTGACCTTTTTGTTCATCCAGTAACAGGGAAAACTTTTAAATTTTATGTTTCAGCTACTACACACAACACATATAGTGTATTTGGCTACCTGTGTGTTATGCAAATCTTTTATGTAGGCAAAACCAGGTTGAAAGAGAGGATTACAGAGCATAAGTCTGAAATTAGAAGATGTGTGAAACAAATGCTTTATATAAGCATATGTTAGATTGTGGACAAGATCATGTTTTTAAATTCAGGGTTATTGACATTGTTTTCCCTCCCAAGAGGTGGTGATATAAATAACTTCTTAGAAATTAAAGAATATGAGTGGATTTTAAGGTTTGCTGGTGACCGCCCCTGGCTTGAACAGTATGCTGAGCCTTAAACCAATTTTGGTTAAACTCAGTAGATTGAATTATAATTATGTATATTGTTTCCACAATATGCATTTTATAATATGAATTTTATGTGTAACTTTGATTATTAATCATATTAGCAAGCTGAATTTTAAATTATTTAAATTTTTGTTATGTACTATAGAATCATTGCTATCTGTGTTGTTTTAACTTTGCCTTATTGAGTGATACTTATGGTCATGTGATTTTGGGCTGCTAACCACATGACTACTTTGGGCCTGTATATAAGATGAAAGAAATTTTATAAGTTTGTAGTATTGAAGAAGGATTATGCTCTGCTGTGTTTTGTCATTAAACTGTTTTTTCCTTTTGGATTGTCTGCTTGCAGTACTTTGGCACTTTTGATATTTGTTATATATTTGCCGTGAGGATTTTCCACCATCAAGGTCCGTCTTGCAGCCTGCTAGTCTGATATGGCAAGTGTAACTGTTTCTGTTAAGTCTCTAATAAATGTTGAGACAAATCCTTTATTAACTTTTGCTGAGGAAATGAATCCTGTAATTGTGGATCCTGCTGTACCTGACACAGATGCTGTCTCTGAATTTAACAAAGTGTTACAAACATTAGAAAGAAAGTCTAACACATACATGGACAGAGGATTGTTCCATTCTTAAAATGCCCTCATAAGCATACCCAGAGCTGCTAAAAAGTGGCAACAGCTGAATATCCAATTAGGCTTGGACTATATGTTGCTCATGAATGAGTATTTTTATCTATAGAGGAAGACCTGAAGAAAGATATTTGTACCCTTGAAAATGATATATTGGCTATGCCTATCTTTTCAAATATGTCTAACCATTTTCATGACATGGTAGGGAGACTACAAACTTTGGATGCCAGAATGGAAGCAACTAAAACGAAAACTTGTTCGTGACATCAATGATTTTGGCAGAGGGAATATCTTCTCTTGGCCCAGTATAAATAACAGCAATAGATCCAAAATGAATACCAGTATGCTCATAAAGTCAAAACAAGAAGTAACCTGGATACTTTGGACAATATTAGTTTCTAATGAACAGAGTATAAGGCATGTAGTACAACCCCCATCTGAATCTGCGATGGTTTTGACCCACGTAACACCAGCCATAGGGGCAGAGACTTCTAATTCCTGTGTAAATACAAATGATGAGGTGGGGAGGAAATCACAGCAACTAACTTTTAGTTTTGCTTCAAAGCAATTCCCCAGTTGCGCTCAGAGGCATCTAATGCTCAACAGCCCTTTAGGCACAGCCAAGATGTGAATTTATCAACGTTCAAGAAGCCCATATATCAGTACTTTCAAAGGAACTTTATTCCTTCAGGTGGAAATGACCTGGTGTCTGCACTAACTGACTTGAAAAAATTCACCAGAATGTTAAACTTAAAGTTGTTGTTTGGTCAATCATCTGTAGTAGAAAGAGGCTTAGTACTTTTATACCTATTGCTGTACCAATAGTGAAGGCTTTTCATGATTTGTGTGAAGTACAAATTAGGCAATTGTATGAGAGTAGTAATAAGAGTAAAAGGAATGAGTACAACTTGACACTGGATGAGTTTAAAGCATTTAAAGATTTGTGCTCCTGTAAAGAAATAATAATTAAACAAGCTGATAAGGGAGGGGTAGTGGTGCTCATGGGGCAAATACTTAGATACTATGTCCTGTTTGCTGGAGGATACTACTGCTTTTAAACACATCACTGGCATGGATGTAAAAAAATGTATATCATATGTTAATATGGTCATCTATGACTTACAGCTGCAGGGTCAGATAGATCTTGATTTATTTAATTATTTAACAGTTCCTTGTCAGATCCATAAGTCAATCATGGATCCACCTATGAGACCCATCGTCTCAGGAGCAGGTTGGGTGACCGAACCCTGTCAGTTTATTTACATGGTCAGTTACAACCTTTTTGAATAATTGTGATTCAGTTCTTTGATTTTGCTATGACACTGAGAAGGAACAAATGATGAATAATGAGTATTATTTGGTAACTCTGGACATTGTCTCTTTTCACGGTCATACCGAATGATGATGGGATTGACCTTTTGAGAGATTCTTTGACTTCATGTCCAAACCCTGATTATGGTAAACTAGATGTGGTTTTAAAGAATAATGTTTTCCTCTTTAATGAACCTCACGCCTTTTCAGCTCACTGGTGTGGCTATGGGTACTTCCATAGCCAACACCTATGCTAACCTAGTGCTCTACCAGTGGGAAAGTAAGCATATTTTGAGTGATCTAAACCCTTATAGACAACATATTAGATTTTATTGTTTCCTACTTTGGAAGGGCAGCTTGGATATATTGAATATGTTTTTGGACTATTTGAATAGAGCTTCTTCCTTTCTAAAGTTTAAAATGAGCTGTTCCAAGACTGAAATTGTGTTTTTGGATGTAGAAGTTATATTTAAGGATGGACATATGAATACTAAGTCACATAGAAAGGATGTGTGTGCTGGTAGATACACCCACTTTCATAGCATGCATGCACCACACATCTTTAAAGGTATTGTGAGGTCCCAGTTAGGAAGGTTGTAACACTGATGACTGCTGTTTTGAATTACAATTAAAGGATATGTTTTTTCTGCTAGTGGATATGATAATGTCCTACTCTCTGTGGAGAAAGATAAGGTGATGCAGGAGAGGAAGACTAAGTTTACCTTCCTATCTGACCCACTGGAGTCAGAGACTAGATATGTAACTGCATATAGTCTTACAACACCATCCATAAATCAAATAATATTTAAGAACTGGTTGATACTAATGGCTTCAAATGAACTAAAGGCCTTATTGGGTGATAGACCTTTATTTGCCTATAGGAACATGAGAACTTTAAAAATTCATTATGTTCTAAGTATGGTACATGTAAATGCCACAATTGTTCATGCTGTGGAGATATTTGTGACCTTTTGTTCATCCAGTAACAGGGAAAACTTTTAAATTTTATGTTTCAGCTCCTTGTCACACAACACATATAGTGTATTTGGCTACCTGTGTGTTATGCAAATCTTTTTACAGAGCATAAGTCTGAAATTAGAAGATGTAAACAAATGCTTTATATAAGCATATGTTAGATTGTGGACAAGATCATGTTTTTAAATTCAGGGTTATTGACATTGTTTTCCCCTCCCCAAGAGGTGGTGATATAAATAACTTCTTAGAAATTAAAGAATATGAGTGGATTTTAAGGTTGGTTAAGCTCAGTAGATTGAATTATAATTATGTATATTGTTTCTACAATATGAATTTTATAATATGAATTTTATGTGTAACTTTGATTATTAATCATATTAGCAAGCTAAATTTTAAATTATTTAAATTTTTGTTATGTACTATAGAATCATTGCTATCTGTGTTGTTTTAACTTTGCCTTATTGAGTGATACTTATGGTCATGTGATTTAACCACATGACTACTTTGGGCCTGTATATAAGATGAAAGAAATTTTATAAGTTTGTAGTATTGAAGAAGGATTATGTCCGAAAGCTCTGCTGTGTTTTGTCATTAAAGTGGTTTTTCCTTTTGGATTGTCTGCTATGATTAAGCATGACACTTAGGTGAAGTGCCAGTTCATTTTGTAGTTCGTGTAGTACACAGCCTGGGATGTCATCTGGTCCAATGGATGCTGTATTTTTAGCTTTGGAGAGCGCAGTTTCAACCTGTGTAGACATGATTACTGGAATTTGGCAATCTTTTGGTATTGAGATGGGCCCTTTAGGGGGTGAGAGGGGTGTGAAGTTGGCACTAAATCAATCTGCCAGGATATTGGCAACATCCTTGGGGTCAGTATATTTAATACCATTCTGTTGAAGCTCAGAGCAGATCTGAGCATTGCCATTTAGATTCTTGACATAATTATAGAATTCCTTGTGGTTGTCTTTGGAATCTTTGGAAATGCTATTTTCGTAACTAGCTTTTGAGGATTTTATGAGGGATCTCAGCTTCTTACTGAGGCTGGTGAGGGAGTTTTTTGCATCCTAGGATTTTCCTCTTTTCTGCAACAGTTTCTTCCTTCTGTTGTATAGTTTGTTTATAGCAGGGGACCACCAGATTGACTTCCTTTTTTTGGAGGAGAGCATCTTGGTTCTATTTGGGAAGGCACGATTTATGCACGAGTGGATGTGCTCGTACAGTGCCTTAGTGTAGGATTCTGCAGTCGAACTTTCAGATCCCGTCTGCATGGGTGTCATGAAGTTTGTCACTTCTGACTTCAGTAGCATGAAGTTGGCTTTGGAGAAGTTTTTTAAGAAGGTTTCCTTACTGGGGGGTGGGGGTGGGATGTGGATATCAAGGGTTATTTGCTTATGGTCAGACCTGACCAATGAGAGGGTAACCACTGGTGTGGAGCATCTATCTCCCATGTTGGTAATGACCAGGTCTAGGATATTGGAGCAGCTGGTGGGACAATGGATTAGTTGATCCAGGGCATTGGAATTTATGAATTCCAAGAACCATTGGGAAAAGGAGTTGGTACCCGAGTAGCTTTCCCAGTTAATGGCAGGTTAGTTGACACCACCCAGTATTAGGGTATTTGGTTGTATCTTAATATTTTCCAGTATGTTTAGAAAGGTGTATTGAGAATCTTGGGGCATAGTGGGAGATCTGTAGCAAGCTACAATTTGGATTGTAGTCTTACCTAGTGTTAGTTGCATCTGGAGAATTTCAGATGCATTGTATCGGGCAACTAGCCTGGAGGTGTGAATATCCTTGGTGAATATGGACACTCCTCCACCTTTAGTGTTTCAGTCTTGGTTTTGTGGTTGAAAAGTGTGGTAAGAGTTGTAGCCTGGTATTGCAGGGGTGCTTTCTGGAGCCTTGAACCAAGTCTCAGTTACTGCACAGATATCGATGTTCTCCCTTTTTAGGAGTGCCTCGAGAGAGTGCATTTTGAGGTTTAGACTTCTAGCATTGAGTAGCATTACCTTCAGATTTTGCATGCTTGTATCTGTTACAGTGGTGGTTTTGTCCTTTGAACCTTGCCTAAATAAAGCACTACAGGGGTGGCAAGAGCTTTAGCCAGTAACCTGAATCCCAGGGGTGACAGGTGCAGACCATCTCTGGCAAAGCATCATGGTTTGTCGATCATATCTTCCCAGGCATACAGATACTGGATCCCCTTTGAATGACACCAGAAGCTTAGCCAATTGTTGAAGTCAATCATTTTGTCCTTATACTGTGGTATCATTCTGGGCAAAGGCAGGATGCTACTCAGGGCTAGGGTCATACCTGCCTGGGCCACATGATCTGACAGCTCTTTCATGTCTCTTTTCATGTAGTCCAGGGAGGTACGTCTCAAGTCATTCACTCCAGTACGTACAATGACAGAGTCGTATTTGTACTTGTTGTGGAGTGACTTGAGTGCATGTGTTATGTGGCGGATCCTGGCACCCAACAGGCAACTGACTGTAATTTTCTCCTTGTTCAGCCTGGTGAGTGGCACATCAGTGTACCTGACTATAGAGTCACCTATGACTAAAGTGTTGGGTACATTGTCTTGCCTTAGGGGCTGTTGTTGGGTGGCACACTGGTGTTATGAGCTATGTGTCACTTTGGTTGTGACTGGTGTTTGTTTGCATTTCAGCTTGGGCAGGTTTATGTTAAGGGCCTCTGTATATGTGGGTTTAGTGTTGCTATGTATGGGTGTTGATGGTGTGTTTTTTGAAGGGCTATGAGTTGCTTGAGGTGTAGTGCAGGGGTCAACCTTCTCCTCTTGACTGTATAGCACAATCTTGGCTGGAGAGAGCTTTGCTTCCAGTTTGGCTATGTAAGTGCATCTCTCGCAGGTTGTAGTGTTGGGTGGTAGGAGGAGAGGGTTGTCTGTGTACATGAGGCAGTTGCCGCATTGCCCCAGTATGCCCAGATTCACCAGGTGGACAGGAGAAATCACCGGAAGCTGACAATTGGACATGCCTGTTTAGGTGCTTTTTTTTGTTAAGTATAAGAGCTGTTTTCCATTACCTTTGCAAGGTACTTTGCAATTATAGGCTGTTTAGTGCCTACGATTAATTTCTCCTTATTGACAAGATTAGCCACAACAATCATTACATGCCAGATAACTATAGTTTCTGGTTGCTTGAGAGTTACTATTAAAAATAGGCCTGACTAATACTGTACCCTATTTGTTTGTTTTGACTTATTCTTATGTTGGGGAGAGAGGGAATGTATTCCTATCTTCCTTTTTAAAACTCTAAAACTCTAAAAATTTAAGGTATGTTTCTGCGGGGGGGGGAAACAGAAAATGCAACACATAAAAATTGTACTGTACTTCAATTTTTTTTCTGGTTGCTTGAAAGTTCTGGTTACATGAGTTACAGTTAACTGAGTGCTTGTTGTATACCTTTGAATTATGAACATGGTGTAAAGCTATTTGTAAGTTTAACAAACTTAAAAGCATACTTCTCAACCTCTTAGCACAAGAAATCTGGACAAATCCAAAAATAGAGACAATTTTTAAATAATTTTCTTAAAAATTAAAATGTTGTTAGAATAATAGGGTCTGCATTAGTATGCATTTTCTGAAGGGTATAAACTCAAATGTCTGTTATTATTTAATCACTTCAAACCTTAGTGATTTGGCAGAAAACCAAAAATTTTCTGATGAACAGACCAAAAATATGAGGCAAAAATCTTGACGTTCTGAAAAAAATCGGAACAGTTGAGTGGTATGCTTAAAAATGGCTAGCTCAACAAAAATTCATGGCATGTCTTGCATCGACTATGACTTTTTTAGCATGATATGTGTTATAAATTCTTCAGCCATTTTTGTTTCTTTGGTATTTCTCATGTTAACTAATACTAGGTTATTTAGACTTGATTGAATTAACTGGAAGCGGCAGTGCAGATACGAGTACTTAATTTATTGTCTGAGTTCAAAAAGTTAAGTAAGCATTTACATATGGTGATCATGATTTTATTGAACAAGACTAGAAGATCTAGCAAAAGGTATTTGGTGGGCAAGTAATCTCACATTCAGGGTCTTGGTTGTAATATTTTGTAATTTCCTACAGTTGGTCTTGGCACAGAAGGTTTTGTTAAATTTGTCGCACAAGCAAAATTTCTTATCCTGAAAAACATGAGAGAATTTCCTCTGTCAGCCTATAATTTTAGCAGATGGAGTTAGGGGATGGTCACTCTGCAGCTTGCAGTGTTTGTGATGTACATTCTGTGCTATCTTACCTTAACCAGTTTATTTTATACAGAGCAAGACTTCCTGATATATTCTCTGTAAAAGGTTATACTGAAACACAAATGTCCAAGTGTTAATAGCAACTAGGTTTTGATACAGGATAAGCCCTGAGATTCAGAAACCACCAGTGGTAAGCCCTACTGCGGTTATTTTTTTCTGGCCTTAGCACAGTGATTCTATGTGGTCTGTAGAATCAGCACAGTGGGCTGTCCCTGTGGCTTACCACAATGTTAATAAGGCATTCTGGGGAGTGGCAATGATAATGAGTCATATTCCCCACCCCAAGTAAAGTCTGCAGTACGTCTTACACAATCAAGTGATTCATAGAACTACTCCGATGCATAAATCAACATTACCAGCTGTGTTCATTAACATTGCTAAAAGTTTGAACTCCCCCACTACTTTCAATGGGAAAGCTCAGGTTGAAGGTAAGTGTCGGGAAGTTCAGTGGAGAGGCAGTGGTAGAAGGTGTGCACATGTGTGCATGTGTGCCACAGTGTGTGTCCATGTGTGTGCAGAAATATGAGTAGTCTCAGGTAAGTGTGTGTGAGTTTACTTTTACCTGGTTGGTTGCAGCAGAGGGATTGTTTAGGAAATAGATAGAGTAGGGTAGAGTGAATGTGTGTGTGTGTGTGTGTGTGTGTGTGTGTGTGTGTGTGTGTGTATGAGGAGAGTACCTTTGCCAACGTGATAAGTGAGCTACAGGAGGTAATTAGTAACTTAAGAATGGATTGGTGTAAGAAGAGGGGTCTTCCTTCCTTTCCTTATACCCTTGGATGGGCAGGGTCACTTTCACTAGGTTCCTTTATTATTATCTACTATCATTATTATTATTATTATTATCATTATTACTATTATGTATTTTATGGACATGTAAGAGCTGAGTAGAAGTCCATTTTGGTGATGAAGTCACTGTCCACTACGCTGAACGCATAAGAATTGTTCTAGTTGATGCTGGTGGTGACTGCATCCTTGCTGCTGTGACTTAGTTGAATGTGTAGAGAGATTAACATGGTAGTTTGCATGATTATGGGATTTTGTCTGTGATAAAAATACACCGTAACCGAGAATGCTTCCTGATACAGGAATCATATGCATGTGGATGCTGTCTATGAATTTCTAAAGGGATTATAATTAAACTGCTCCCTTTTCTGTAATTCTATGAATGCCACAGATGATAACACATTAGGAGGCACAACAAAACTATGATAAGCAAATGGTGTGGCATGGAAAATAATACCTGAACATCTATTAACTCTGAGTCCACATGAATGGCTATGGTGTAGTAAATGTGTGCGGCATGGTTCTTAACTAAATGAATATTAAGCTGCAATGAAAAAGTGTAGTCATTTTAAGTTAGTTCTCCAGATAATACTCTTTAGATATGGAGTGGGAGACTGCAAATAATGTTTACCACCTGTGTCCCCTCTTCCAAGAAGAGATGGTCTGTTTATATCATTCTAAAGTATTTTGTATACCTCAATGTGGCTAGACCCTGCTCATCAGGATAGATAGTTTCACTGATCTTAAAGTTCCTTGTGCTTTGAAAAAGTACTGGATTCTTCAGGTTATAGTATTGACTATTTAGTTCATTGAGCTGTATTCTGTTGATTTGTCATCTGTTGCTACTAACATACTGATAATTAAACACATACCAATATATGTAAAAAAAATAACATCAGCTTTCTCTGTTTTTAAAATAACTGGTTGAAAATGAAAAGATATGAATGAAATACTGATAATTTTTATAAAGAATATCACATACAAAAACTCTCTAGATATATGAATTCTAGAGAGATATATGGCTTGAACTTATTATTCAGACAGCAGTCATCTGTTAAATTGGTAAATAACAGTACCGGACCCAGGAATTTACATAAGGGGGATAATAAGAATTTACACACAGTCTGAAAGGTAGGCCAGAGAGAAAGGGTTGGAAAGTAAAACACTGGGGGTCAGGGGGCTGTTGAAAGACCACTTTGAAATGCTCTGACAGTATGAAAAGGACATCTGTTTATTATTTGCTCTTTGGGTCAGGTTGCATTGAAAAAGACTTGTGTGCACTTTCTTACTATTACTTCACCCCTGGTTGGCAGTGTCAGGATTCAAACCACATTGGTACCAGACATTTTGGCATCACAGTTGGTGGCATCCTTCCATCTATAAGTCATAATGGAAGGATTGGTGTCATCCTAGTTGCAGTTATGCCATTCCTTTCCCACAGTGAGCATATGTACTAAAACTGCTCACCCAAGTATGTCCCAGGAGGAGCTACCTAGATTATGTGCATTTTGGTGCAGTTGCATATGTCAGAATTATAGTGAGAAGCACCTTCCATGTATATAAACCAGCAACTGCTGTTCATTTTTTTCTCTTCCAGACTGCTGGTGTCCAGAGAGTTAATTGAACCTGGATCATAGCACTGCAGGTAACACTGTAGAAACTCTAATGCTGCTCCATTTGTGTGCAAGCTCCCCTCCCCACATATACATACATAGACACAAGTTTGGAAGTTCTGATGTCCTGGATTTAGCCAGCAAATGTGTAATAATCAGAAATGTTGAAATATCAAAAATACATTTTACCAGAGAAAGTTGCCTCATAATGTTGGAACAATTTATGGCTAACAATTAGTTCAAGACAAACATCACTGATTTGGCAGAATCTATTGGAGAGCAAGCCTTTTGATTAATATTACATATTTATATTACTACATTTTACTGACCTGAAGAGAATGCATTAAATTATATTTAAAGAATATACTGACTTGTTTTGGAATGGAATACCAGTCACGTACATCACTGAGTATACTGAAGCAAGCCTGAAATGTGTTTCTAAATTAAATCATTATTGGATAAATAAATTATAGTTTATTATCTCCTGTTCTGGAGGATTCTGGCAGAGAAAGCAGGGAACCAATTGCAGGAACTGCATTTTGCCCAGTTACAAATGTACTGCGATGTTGTTTGTTGAGAAACATCTGCTCTTTTTATTTTGTGTGTGTGTGTGTGTGTGTGTGTGTGTGTGTGTGTGTGTGTGTGTGTGTGTGTGTGTGTGTGTGAATATGTACGTGTGCATGTTATTTGCACACGCACTTGTGTTAGCACAGGTTTTAAATTACTTTGAAAAGTAGATGGAATATGTCGATATTGTCTCTCAGTCTTGCTCTTCAAAAATTTTACTTCCATAAGAGATTTATTTCACAGGACTTCAGAAAATGCAGTCCTATGATTTCTGTGATATTGTGGAGATTACTTGAAAAATAAATAATCAGGATTTCCTTTAGGCTTGTCTCCCGCTGACTACTGACTTGTGAATGAAATGCATACTAGTAAAACCCCATTCTGTTTTGCTCTGGTAGCAGCACCACTAGTGAAATTTAGACAACTCACAACAGGGACTAAAGCGAGAGCTAGTATCAAATGTCATTGAATGAAAACTCATTGAATATTGTAGTGCATGCATCTTCCTTTGTATTTTATAAATATGTTTTGTTCCTAATCCAAATCTTGCTAATTAAATGTTGTTGCTCATTCATTGTTTTTTTAATATTCTTATAAAAAAATGTTTCTTGTGAAGCATAGGTGACTTCACTAAGTAAAAGGTTTGACCACACTTGTTGCAAATAACCGCAAGATGAAAATGGCTAGTGCTACCACATTTAAAAGTATGGCAAATGAAAAAATGGGACTTCAAGGTGCAGTAATGTGTTTTTATGTACAAATAATGATATATATGGTTAAAAATGATGAGACTATAGAAAGTGTAGTAGTAAGACAGTAATTTTAAGTACCTCTGTTTTCTTGATTCCATGTTATATTTTGACTAGTTCCTCTTCTTGAGTGCTTTCTTAGTCAGGATGGGAGATGCAGTTGGAAGAGCCACTCAAGATATTTAGGATTATCAGATCACCTGACTATCTCTTCCAATTAGGTCTTCCATTGTGACTTGTGACACAAATGGCAAACATAAGTGAAAGACATACAAAAAAATAAAATATCTGCCAGCTGAAATGGGAGAACATATTGCCAAAAGTGGTATGCCCTCAAATGTGCACTGCTTTGGCAATACATTTTCCAATTTTAATGGAGGCCCATGCAAAACTTACTCAAGGTTGGACAATAGATTCTCAAAAACAAAAATAAAAGGGAGAGTGTGCACCCCTGCGCCAAGGCCTAAATCTGCCACTGGATAATAAATAAGCAATTCAGAAGTGACTAGATATAGCTATTCCCTTATCAGATTTATCATTAAATACAATGTCTCCTTTGGTATCCATAAGTTTCTACTATAAACACACATCTCAGCCTTAAAATTTGATAATTATAAATAGAAATTACTTTCAATGTTTTATTGTAGGTGATTCAACTAGTACACATGGTTTGACAGTCAGGGTCAAGAAAACATATGACGTGGTTTGGTCTATACATTCAGAACCATGTCAACTGATGCATTTACAAGGTAAGTCTTGAACCTGGAGTGTACTGTGTAGTAATAGGAATGAATGGCATATCCTTGTATCACACTAATAGAGCAACATATCCTTGTTTTTGCCATAATAGTAACTCACCTATGCCCCCTCCCCACAAAAGAACAGTCTATCCTTGTTTGTGCCATAGCAGTGGCTCACCTATGCCCCCTCCCAAAAAAACAGGATAATGATACAATTTGCTAACAAACCCTCTTTGAAATGCTAAAAGTTGTATTCAAGGAACTGTTCCTGAAATATTTATATATATATATATATATATATATATATATATATATATATATATATATATATATTTATCATACAGCATTCCATTTTCTTGTATTGGCAGTCATGTATACCTCTGAAATGTCTTGGCAAAATGCCCATACCATCTGTGTACTTCTAACTAATGCATACAGATAAAACTGTAAATGCCCATGCTTCAGACATGTCTTAAATACATTCCAGCATATGCAGTATGTTGAAACCACACAGTATGTAGATGATAAAATGGAAGCATACCTTCTGAAGTGCAATACTTCTCTGTACAGACATATCCTGAAGAAATAGCATTATATGCAGTCTTCCCAACATAAACAAGTGTCGCCACCATCAGCATGCCTAGCTACACAGTTGTCTTTCCATGTTGTAGATTCAGGGATGCCAGCATGGTGAAGATGCAAAAGAGGTGTGAACTCATTAGAATTGCTGAATCCCCCCCAAAAAAAATTGGATTCATGTGGGGATGTAACCATAGTGCAGCCACTCCCTCAGTCTTTCATTTTAATGGATTGCAACTGTGACTGATTAGTGTTTGGGAGAAGGAAAATATAGTAGCACTGCAGGGTGCCTTACTTCCAGTGGGTATCGCAGGTCACATCTACAAAGTGTTATATGTACGGATGGAAATGTAAGTAAGCAGCACACAAGTCGCAGGTTGTGTTCCTTCTCATCCAGCCTACCCTTCATTTGTTGGAAACTGCATATGATATTATTTCCCCTTAATATCCTCACACATTTTAAGGCCAATGATATAGAATGGCTTACACACTGCATATCTCAGATTACTGCTCAGATAAATGAAGCATGACCAAAATACAAAAAATATAAGGCAGAGCTGTATATTTGCAAGCAATAATAATGACAGGTTGTGTTATCACTAGGTGCACTACATCCAAAATTAATACATGTACAAATACCACTTTTATGGTTTGATATCAGTGTAGATGCTGTGTTCAGTTGGTTGTATGAATATTGATTTAAGTTCTTTGTTGCAAATCTGTTTGTGTGGCAAAGAGGGATAAGGCACCCATGCTGTATCCTGAAGGTATACTAGAGTAAGCAGTGCTTTTTTTGTAAACAAACAGGTGGTGGTACACATATGTTGCATTTGGGTCAAGCCCACCCTCAGCCCCCCACACAGCCATTCCAGTGTCCCATTAATTGGCTATTTCTCCTCAGTTGCCATAAATACTGTTCAAAGTTCTCAGTGTGCATACTGCTTTCTGCTTTACATCTACAATGATAACAGATATTTGGATTTAGTTTAAAACGTTTATTTCAAAATTTCCAGCACAAAAACTGATAGACGTTTGCTAAACAAAGCAATACAGTCTCATAATGAAAACAGACTTAGCATTAAAACTTCTATGACTTTGAAATTCACATTCATTGAAGCAGCATTAAAACCCACATTCAAAGAAAATGCATCTGGCCAGTGGCAGATTAAGTTTACCTTTGGGCTGTTTTCAAATCATAGACCCATTTTACACATTTTTAGGACCATGCAAAGTTTCTTTGATTCACCTTCCTGATTGTATTAAATTATAATATATAATAATTAAACTATATCCCTTGTATAATGCAACACCATTTGTTAGAGCATATTTTAAATTTATAGCCAGTAAGTATAGAAACAACACATATAAGCCAATAATACTAAAAAGTAAACTAAACAAACTCCACTGAAAACAAAATTAAAGAAAAAAACACTCCAAGCCACAGTGTATAAGTAAGTGCTTTTGTTTACTAAAATAAGCAAACTTCTTCAGACAGTTACACAATTCCAAATGGATTCTTAAATACCACATATCAAATGACATCATCATACCAAACTCTAAACCCTGCCTACATTTAAAACGGCAAACCAAAATAGCTGCCTTAACTTATTAAAACTAAATATTACCAATCTATGCATACATATACTGGTATAAAATTTTTTTTATATTTATATATACAAGCCATAATCAACCATTCAAGACACTTTACATGCAGATACTTATTTATAAGTCATATACAATTATATACCTAACCAAATAAACATTTTAAATGACCAAGTGACCACCCTAACCCAGGAAAGAGAAACAAGGCACTAATACCCTGCTAAAAATATTAAAAATGTGGAAAGAATTAGTAATATTATTAACGAAAGGAAAAAAAGACTTACCTAGCAAGGGATTTTAACTTGAGAATGCACTTAATAGACAAACTATCATTAAGTCCCGGGGTGTATGCGCATTAAGCCTCAACTGCCATGCTAATTCCTTTTCGTCCAATTTCAAGGATGATGGACCCCCCCCTGTCATTATCCACTATTTTATTAATGACAAGGAACAAAAAGTTATGGGAGGGATTAGCCTTCACATGCCTAGTCAGAGCATTGTTTAAATTCAATTTATTAATATTATAAACATGCTCATAGATCCTATTCTTCAAGGGCCTCTCTGTCCCGCCAACATAAAAAGCTGGACAATTCTGGCAAGTGCTCAAATAAACAATACCCCTTGATTAACAGTTAAATCACACAATAAAGGAATTAGTGGTATTAATATATTTACACATCCGACACCTCCCACATTTTAACATACCACAATATGAGGAATATTCGGGAGGCCTGCAATTTTCTAGAATTGCCTTCAAATTCCAGCCTCTTATAAAAATTACTTATGGTAACTCACCCACCTTATCCCTAATGGTGGTATCCTCATGTAGGAAGCACCAGTTCTTAATCAATATAGATCTTAGTAATGGTGCATCCATTGAAAAGGTGGTTATAAACCCAATATTAGTATCACTGATTGTCTGCAAAAGTGCAGGCTCTCTAGTCATCACTATACAGGCTACACCACTGGAAGCATCCAACCCTACATGTGGTGCCAAAGAACTATCCTCTGAGGGACTCAAAATATGTGCAGTCAGGGTCGATGTTGAATTACCTCCATTTTGCTGCCTGACATCTCCCATACCAAGTAATAATGGTCTAAACACACCCTTAGTTCTTTTATCATGCACTTATTTAAGCAGCTGGTTCAAAAGTCTCAATGGATATCCCCTCTTGAGAAACATGTCCTTCAAGAGGTTACATTCCACCAAGAAATCATAATCAAGAGACTATTCTTGCCTTTCTAACTAGCTGGCCCTTAATCACTGCCCTCTTCTGATGGTAGGGGTGGGAACTGGTGAAATGTAGAAAAGCATTAGAGTATGTAGATTTCCTAAAAGTCTTAGATGCATAACACCCATTGGTCTTATCTTTAGAAAGTTCAATATCAAGATAAGCTATTTTGTCACTCTGGAAGTCCCAGGTGAAACTCAAAAAGTTTGTGAAACTCGTAATATGGTCAACAAAGGCCAATGCCATGGGCCGGTCACCCCTCCATAAGATGAAGATATCATCCAGATAACGAGTGTACCACACAACTCTGCTCTGGAAGATATCATCCTTAAACAAGTAGTTCTCCCAGTGGGCCATTACTGTATTTGCAAAAGTGGCAACACAGGGGGAGCCCATGGCAACCCCTGTCTTTTGCAAATAAAATTCTTTATTGAATATAAAGAAATGATTACTAAGCACTAGGTCCAATAGGTAATCAATAAGATTAATAGTCGGGCCATCAACTCATTTATCCAATAAGAAATCTCATACCCAATTCCTTCCAATATCCTGAGAGATGGAGGTATATAAGTCACGGACATCAATTGTAAGAAAGTTAAATCCGTCACTAAAGGGTAATTTGTTAATAGCCTCCAGGAATGCCCAAGAGTCCCTACAAATATGAGACTCGTCCGAAAGAACTTGTTGTAACCTATTATCAATAAATCTGGCACATCCATATGTTATTGATTGACTATCATCCACTATTGGACGTAACAGGGGATTATTCAAATCCTTGTGGATTTTTGGTAACCCAAAAATAATAGGCACAATGGGGCTGATGATGTTCAAATAGTTAAATAAATCAACATCCACAGAGCCATCAATAAACAAGTCATTAATAAAACTTTTAACGCATGGATACGCCCCATTGATTTCATTTCTAGAAACCTTCTCATATGCTCCACAAGACAATAGGCACATTATCTGGATATAATCATCATTATCTATAAAAATTAATCCCCCTCCCTTATCAGGCTTAATAATGTGGATACCAGCAAATTTCAAACTCACCAAGGCATCCCTTTCAGGAGGTGTTAAATTATTAATGTGATTGTGGTGGGCAAGTCTATTATTCAATAAGCTCCTTATATCATTTTCACACAATTTTTCAAAAAGGAGAATGGAAGTCTGCAAAGGGGGGTTAAAAACACTTGCAACCTTAAAGTCATTCACCAAGTTGCTGTTATTACCAAGTAGTACATTTAAATTAAGTTTCCTAGTAAAACATTTTAAGTCCACCAAAGTTCTCACTAAATCACTCTGGGCAGAAGGCACAAAAGTAAAGCCTTTGGCCAACATCTCAATTAAAATAGGAGATGGTACAAAGACAGAAAAATTAAATATTCTAAAATCACCAGTGCTGTTGTAAAATAGTTGCACTGTGGCCCTATCCTCCATAATTGGGCCAAGTGGACAAGGTCCTGGACCAACATCCACCATCTCCTCCGTTTGTTCTGCTGCCTCTTCTTCCAGTGTTGTTTCTGAAAACCCCTTTGCTGTTTCCCTGAGGTCTTGCCATTGGCCCCACAAAAATCCTGGGAAGTACCAGGAGTATTGTCTATATCAGTTACATTAGTAAAATAGGCACACTCCTGCCTATTAGTGATTCTTTCACTTGTCCTGACATCCTGTTCCTCCATACAAAAATTGTTACTCAAACTTGAGGATCTATTCCCGTTTATGGGGGCCTCAACTACATTGGTAGAACTAGATTCATTCCCACTGGCAACCAATAGTTTATTCTGCAAATTATTTGGAGGTGGGGGATAGGCCAACCCATGCTCATAGTCATGCTTATCTCTATTAAGTTTCTTTATTTTAGTTTCCCTGATTTTAATGAGGGCATTATCAATACTGGAAAAGATGCATTAAAAGTTATATTTATAGTGTGTAAATTCCTTGTCAATCTGGATATCTCCATCCAGGCGGATTAGTTCAGTTTTGAGAACCCTAATTTGTAATTCATAATCCTTGAATAAACATTCAAGGAATTCACAACCTTGTCGATCAAAGAGTCTGACCAGCTCCATATGAAAAGAGGAATTCCAAACAAGCCCAGTTGGGTATCGCCACTGTCTGAACCCCTTGGGCACATGTTGACAGCTTACACATTCTGTAAGATACTGTACCTCTATTTGGAGCTTTTTAAACGTAAAACGTTTTTGGTCAAACAGTTTGAGATCCTCCACTATAACATTGCAACTCACCCCAGTACCACTTACTGATGTGTCCAATACTAAACTAACGGACCCAAACAAAACAGGCTCCTTAAACCATTCACTCAAAGAAGGAACCAGAGAAACAGTACTCACGGCTCCTTGTTTTAAATTATCTGGAGGGTGATGATCGTTACTAAAGTTGCAGGGTTCTGATGATGTACTTAGTCCAGAACTACCCAAATTACCTGAGGAAACAGAGGCATAAGTAAGAACCCCTTGTTCCTGCGAACCAGAAGGGGAAACAGAATTTGCAGCCCCGGTATGTGGAAATGTACGTCCGTTGATTTGACTGTTGATTTGACTATGCAGTCCATCCACCTGTTGAGTTAGATTCTGAATGAGGGCGGTTAGATAACCGATTGCGTCAGTACCAGAAGAACTGCTTAGGTTCTCAGTTGGAAATAGAACCTGTGATCCAGAAGCAGATTCATTCTCCATGTTAGACCAGCAACACTAAAAAATAAACTCAACAAACTCCACTGAAAACAAAATTGAAGAAAAAAACACTCCAAGCCACAGCGTACAAGTAAGCGCTTTCGTTTACTAAAATAAGCAAGCTTCTTCAGACAATTACACAATTCCAAATGAATTCTTAATTTTAAATGTCCAAGGAAAAAAGACTTACCTAGCAAGGGATTTTAAGGGAAGTTAAAATCCCTTGCTAGGTAAGTCTTTTTTCCTTTCATTAATAATATTACAAATTTTTTCCACATTTTTAATATTTTTAGCAGGGTATTAGTGCCTTGCTTCTCTTTCCTGGGTTAGGGTGGTCACTTGGTCATTTAAAATGTCTATCTGGTTAGGTATATAATTGTATGTGACTTATTATAAATATTTGCATGTAAAGTGTCTTGAATGGTTGATTATGGCTTGTATATATATATATATATATATATATATATATATATATATATATATATATATATATATATATGTAAAAACATTTTTATACCATTATATGTATGCATAGATTGGTAATATTTAGTTTTAATAAGTTAGGGAAGCTATTTTGGTTTGTCATTTTAAATGTAGGCAGGGTTTAGAGTTTGGTATGTTGATGTCATTTGATATGTGGTATTTAAGAATCCATTTGGAATTGTGTAATTGTCTGAAGAAGTTTGCTTATTTTAGTAAACGAAAGTGCTTACTTATATGCTGTGGCTTGGAGTGTTTTTTTCTTCAATTTTGTTGTCATATAAGCCAATAATGCCAAAACTTTCCAATTCAGAATATTTCAGCCATAAAAGGCCACTCAAACTTCTATCATTGCAATCCACCAATATCAGTCAATATGCACAGTCACTGCAGAAGTAAAAGTTATCTGTATAATTCCATATCAAAGAGATCTGACTGTAACTAATGAAAAGGTTGTTGCTAGCAAAAAAAGTTTATATTTAAGTATTTCATCTACATATGCACTGTCTGCTGCCCCTGAAGAATAAATTACCTATGTTACATTAAAAATGATAAGCTGGTAATATTGCAATGGGGATAGATGGAAAACTAAAACAGGTTCATGGTTACTAGGCATCGTATCCAAAGGAGGAAATAATCAGGACTGTAGCACCCCACCCTCTTAAAATCCAACACAGTATCAGCAATCCATCTACATGCTGTGGAAATAGAACCCACAGCCTTCTGCATCAAAAGAAAAGTATATGCTACCTGCTGTGCTACTAACACTACTTAAAAACTTTAAACACACAACAGTGATACCATTTTCTAAACAAAACAGTTGCATATTTTGGGTAGAAGATTCAGGCTCTTGTTTCCTGTAGCTAAGGTACAGGGCTTAAGCCTAAACAAATTGTTAACCACCTGCTAGCCCCAACAAGGGCATTTCACTGTCTCACACACATACCTCAACCTTTTAATGCAGTAAAGCTGGACAAAGTCTAAAATAAATAGGGAAAGATTATAAATATTTATCTCATAAACTTAGAAAATTGCTAGAATAACAGAGTTTGTGTTAGTGTGCATTTTTCTAAAGGATATGAAGTTTAAACCTCAAATATCTGTCATTATTTAGCAACTTCAATCTTTTTATGAGGAAAAAATATGGGGCAAAAATCTGAACATTCTGCAAAAACCTGGGCAGTTGAGGGGTGTGCTACCTATTTCTTACACACACACACACACACACACACACACACACACACACACACACACACACACACACACACACACACACACACACCATATCTCTCAATCTCATAGCACAAGAAGTCTGGGCAAAGCCTGTCATAATAGGGGACAAAGGCCCAAAACTAGGGACACATTTTAAATATTGCTCTTATAAATTCAGAAACTTGCTAAATAACAGGATTTGTGTTAGAATGAATTTTTTAAAAAAATATGAAGTCTGAAACTAAACTCAAATGCATGCCATTAGTTAATAACTTTAATCCTTAGATCATCCCAGTGATTTCCCCAAAAAACATGATTTTTATGAGGAAAAGACCAAAAATATAAGTAAAAAATCTAGACATTCTGTGAAAATATGTACAGTTTAGAGGTATTACATACACATACACCCCTACTATTTATTCAGTCTGACAGAATACAATATTGAATCCCAGTGCTATATTTTTCACTGCTTTGCTGTACAATTTTTATGTCTCCTTTGCTCTTTGCCCATTAAGCAGATTCCAAAGGAAGAAGATTATCTGTATTTTTTCTATTTCAGATAGAAGTTATATACCATATTTTTCATTTCTTATATCTTAGTTTGGGTAAACGGAGCTTTAATCACCCTCTCCTTAAATTATGATAGCTGGCATTCTTTTATACTCACTAATGCAATTAACTGACCTGACAGTTACCAGTCCACTCCCTTTCTAAATGTTTTAGTTTATCAACTCCATCCCCCAGTGTCTCATGCATTTTTCACCAGTTATTTTCATTTCAAAAGTGGTGTTTCCTGTCCCTTGTACTTGCAATTTATTTGTCTTTGCATTATATTCCTGTCTTCCACCTGATAACTACTCTAAACAATGTTCCTGATTTTCTATACTCATTAATAATCTCTGATATATTTTTTATTCCTGCTGGAATCTCCTAATTCAGTGACTTTAGACCCTTTAATTGCCTGCTTTGCTATCTCTTCCTTATTTTTGTCCTCCCTTCCCTTTTCTCCCTGTTTCTGTTCACTTTATTTTTAACTTCTTTCAACTTTTATTTTTTCCTTAACCGTTTCTCTAACTATTGCCTCTCCATATCTTGCCTTCCATATTCTCTCATGATTCCTTATATGTTGCATTATAATAAGTTTATTTTATTTATTTTATTTATTTTACATTTGTTGACCGGGGTAGTCTGACTGGATGCATGTCCATTTTCAGCGGAGGCCCGGGGAGAAAAGCTCCAAGGGAAGCAGATACAGCATTACATAATACCAGCATTACATATTACAAACAGACTATTTACAGAGATTACATAAGTAAGCAAGTTAAACAAGTTCCACAGGTTAGAGTTAATCCCGAGCATAAGTCAGGATTAAATTAAATTACACAGTAAGCTGGTTAACAGATTTATACACATTCTAGAGAGAGTTAGCCAAGCCTGATACATTGACGTAGCCAGTTAAGTGACAAATGTTGTTTGAGTCTAGTTTTAAATTGACCTAAGGTGGAAAGTAAGGTAATATCAGCTGGAAGAGAGTTCTAGGATCTACTTACAGAGTTTGCAAAGAGAGAGTCACCGGCTGTGTTATTAATTTTGCTAGTCTGAATTAGTAGTTTGTTAGAGGATGGAAGTGGTCTAGGATTGTTATGGGGTGATATTATTTTTAAGTGCAGGAGTATTGTCCCGATTATAGAGGATTTTATAGGCCGTAATCAGTTGGTTATACTGGATTAGACTGGGTAGCTCAAGCCACCCAAGCTGATTTAGATTGATGCAATGATGTGTCCTAAAAGGCAGCCCAGTGGCAAACCTGGCAATGTGGTTGTAGCAAATTGAGAGTTTGTTAAGGACAGTCTTGTTTAAATTAGAGAGTAGAGGGGATGCATACAGAAGGGTTGAAAGAAGGTGAGAGCGAGCTATGGCAATTTTAGCTGGAGGGGTTAGGAAGGCTTTTATTCTGTAAAGTGACCCTAGTTTTTTATTGATGGTTTTGATAGTTTGGTTAACATGTAGGTCGAATTTTAAATTATTATCTATGATGACACCTAATAGTTTTGTAGAGGGGTCAGGGGAGATTATTGTGCCATCATTTGAATTTATGGTAAAGGTGAAAGCGGTAGACCTACGTGTTGGTGAAAATAACAGCATTTTAGTTTTTTTGGGATTTAGGATCAGGCGGCATTCAGAAAGCTAGTTTTCTATTGTATTAAAGGTGGTCTGGGTAGCTGACCATAACTCTATTGGAGATGTGGCTGAGCAAATCAGAGTAGAGTCATCAGCATATTGGATACAGCTGACTTTTGGGATGACAGTATAAAGGTCGTTAATGAAGATGGAGAACAGCAAGGGCCCTGCTGTTGACCATTCAGGTAGGATTGAAACCATTGAAGGGCTCTAGTATCTAGCAGAATGCAGGGTGTGGATTAAAAGTTGGTGATCAACCATATCAAATGCCTTGGAAAGATCCAAGAAGAGGGCTGAGGATATATAATTATTGTTGTGATTATGGTTTATGGTGTTGGTAAAGGCTAGGAGGGCTGAAGTAGTGCTGTGATGAGGATGAAAGCCATGTTGAGTGTCTGCCATAAGGTGATTCTGGATTAGGTGATGCATGAGTTGTCTATGAATACATTTTTTCATAATCTTTGCAAGTGGAGAGTATAGCTATTGGCCTATAATTGGAGAATTCAGTAGAACTGCCTCCTTTGTGAAGTGGGATTACATAGGATATTTTCCAGATGGTGGGAATTTTAACTTCTACTATGGTTCGATTGATTAGTATTGAGACGGGGTAAGCAATAGCATCAGCTGATTTTTGTAGATACTCGGCAGGGAGTTGATCAGCAGAAAGTGTAGTGGGTTTTAATTTTTTGATCAAGGTATGGATAAGTGAAGTGGAGACTGGTTGGAAGCTGAACGTGAATAGGTTTCTAGGGGTGCTACTTTCAGGACCAGGGGAGCTTGGAGGTAGTTGGCTAGCTAGGGCTTGAATTATCTCAGTAAAGAATCAGTTAAACTGTCAGAAACATCTTCAGGGGTTTTATCAATAGTAGCAGCAGGGATTGGGGTTGAAGTTTGTCCAGGATGTAGTAGATTATTTAAACCTGCCCAAAACTTCTGAGGGTTATTTTGATTTACTGTCTTCACATTGTTTGCTTTCCAACATTCTCTCTGATTGTACACCTTTTCCTACTTCTTATTGGGGAGCGCCCTGCAATCTCTCTTTTGCACCTTCACCGCATTTCTCTGCTGCTATTTTTACTTCATTGTCAATTTGTCTCCTTGGAGAAGAAGTCCATTTACAGGCATTGCTTTGCCTTTAATCAAAATCATAACTCTTGTTCCATACCAGGCTAATTATTTTCTTTTTTTTAAAGGTGTCATCGGTTTTTGTGATGACTCCACATTGGCATTTATTTTTTTCTTTCCAAAAAAAAAAACATTGCTCTGTACTACTTCTAGTCTTTTCCACTTTTTTATCATTTTGCCTCCTTGTCTTCTTCATTCCTTATAACCCACCCAAACACCTGAGCTATCATTCTTCACCTTGGGTTTTTCATTCTTATCTTCAACATTCCTATCACTTTTACATTAACCTAAATCTTCTTTAATGTTTTATCAGGTATTTATACTGTACTCTGTGCACTGCTTTAATATGTTATGCCTGTTATATTAGTAAGGCATATCATAACCAAAAAAACTACTTCCCCCTCCTTTTCTTCTTTCAGACAAACTAATTAGCTTCCCAGTTTTATTTGTTTGCTTCATTTTTACAGTGGGCTCTTTATCTCTTTAATAATTATGTTATACATATATTCAAATTATAATTCTGTAGCTGAGAATTTCATTCACTTGTCTTTGCTTTCATTTTTGCTTCTTCACATCTTTAATATTTTAATGTAAAATCATACATTTAATTGACTGGGCTCTTTCCAAGCAATAATGCAGACATCTAAGAGTAATATATATACAACTGTTATCTCTTGTTCAACATTGAAATCTCATTAAATTGAAGCAGATATAAACACTATTTAAAGATAAAATTGAAAGACATTACATTTAACTTATTTTTCTTATTCAACCAAAGTGCAGTTTTTGTCAATAAAAAAACTTAACAACAGAGCCATTTCATTTTTATCATTTGTTTCCTTTCCACTTAATCTTCATATCAAAATGGTGCTAATCTTCAGCATCACTTTTCAATTACAAATATCTTTAATCTGTCTTTTCATTTAAGGTGTAACACCCATGCCCTGGCCCAGCAATCAAAGAACCTCAAACCTCACCACTAACACCTGTCTCATATATGAGGAAAGGATAACAAATGCACACAGTAAAGTGCAATTTCCCTTAAGAGCACACAGAGATCACAGTCAGTCCAGGGCTGGTCACTCCCTTGCTCTCCAAGTCCCCAATAAGACTCCCCACTGGCACAGCTAGAGGGTCCAGATCTCAGCTTAGTGGGCAAGCTAAAACCTCTAGCACCCTCTCTGTCCAACCAGTGCTTCCTGTCCCTGCCCAAGTAGCTGACACATACACACATGCACTTTGAGAAGAGTTTATACAACCAAAAAGACACTCCTGGGGAAGGCTGGCACAGTTTCTCTAGCTGTGCCCCTTTCTCCCAGACTATATGGTAGTTCCACTTGCCACCACCCACTAATACTTATCAGCTACTCAAAGGTCCTTAAAAGGGTGTCCAATTAATACTGTGCAATATTATTATCCAATTGGTAGTTGTGATTAAACAGTCAAGGCTTATTTAGAGTGACTTGGACAGTAAACTCTATAAATATGCAATGTACTCTAGAGCTTAAATTATCTCTACACAAAACAGCCACAGTTGAAAGGTTTTAAAATATTTAATAATAAATAATAAAAACACAAGATAATACTTCTTACTACACAGTGCAAGAAAAGAGTTCAGAGATCACAGAGAAATGCTTAAAATAACACAGTAGTAAAGTTCTGACATCACAGAAAAACACTTAGTCTAATCTTTCTAGTTCCTAGCTATTTCTAAAAGAAAACACAAGTCTAAGATAACTTACACATGAGCAAGACAGTGCTGTGAGTTGGATGGTCAAGACAAAAATGCTTAATGCCTTCTGATTCCCTCTATTTAAATTGCTATTTTCAGTCCTGATACCCATTACATCATTTCACACTTTCCTGGTTTTCCCAGGCTAACAGATGCTACATAAATGTTATCTTGCTCCTGTAGGAAACTACAGCCGTAAAAGACATTCCACATGTACACTCTAGTAATTATTCCTTAAGTTAAAACAATAGGCAGGATGCTTCACTCCAGACTCATTGACTCCAAATTCTAACTTCAAACACACATGAAATAATTTCAACTTCAAAGGACAGACAAGAAATGCTTGACTTAGCTTTCTTTACAGCAGAGGGGCAATGTTGCTACATTGTTTTAAGTTCAACATTCCACAGCATATCCTTTCATTTAAGAAAACAAGCTTGTAGTTCAACATTTCACAGGATTTTCTTTCAATTAATAAAACAAGTCTGTAATTCAACATTCATATTTACAAATGACAGAATTATCTGCACAATTCTATCTGGCTAGGCTGGCAGCCTTCACGTTTCTCCCCCCGGAGAACTCAAGCTAGTTTTTCAAGTAACCCTTGAGAAACACTGCTGGAGAGGGTTAGGTCAATCTGAGTATACCTACCCCATTCCCTGTCTTGAGAGCCCATCTGCATTGGCATTGCTACTCCCACTGCGGTGCTGCACTGACATATCATATGCTTGCACCCCTAGGCTCCATCTTAGCAACTTGTCATTTTGCTGGCTGGCTCTGTTTAACCATATTAGGTGGTTGTGATCTATCATAACAGTGAATTTCCTTCCATACAGATAAGGCTGAAGTTTCTGCAATGCCCACACTATGGCTAGACATTCCTTTTCTACAGCTGCCTGCTCACATGCTGTGGTCCAGACTACCTTATCTGGCCTGTTCTTCCTTGTCAGGTCTATGAGGAGAGCAGCTATGGTACTATAACAGGGGCAAACTTTTTGTAGTACCCTGTTGTTCCTAAACTTGCCCTCACCTTTAGTAACAGGTGCAGGCCATGCTTGAATGGCTTCCACTTTGGAAGGTTCTGGCCTTATCTTACCATTTCTCATGCTATGGTAGGAGACCTCTGCCATACCCACTTGACATTTACTCAACTTAATGGTCAACCCTGCCCTCCATAGTCTGCCCAGCACCTCCCTGACATGCTGAAGGTGCTCTGGCCAGGAATGTCTGTAGATGGCAGTATCATCTAGGTAAGAAAGGGCAAACCCTCCTGCTCTGGCTAGGATATGATCTACTGGCCTCTGGAAAGTTGGCTGGGACATTCTTCATCCCAAAGGGCATCTTTGTGAACTCATACAAGCCAAAAGGTGTCACAAAGGCTGATTTCTCTCAAGCACTGGGAGTCAAGAGCACCTGCCAGTAACCCTTGGTAAGATCAATGGTTGTAAGATACTTATCCCCACCCAGCTTCTCTAGGGCTTCATCTGTCCTAGGCATGGGGTAAGCATCTGACTCTGTGTGACTATTTAATTTCCTGTAGTCCACACAAAACCTGGTGCTGACATCCTTCTTTGGCACCAGCACCACTGGGAGGCCCAGGGCCTGTTGGACTCTTGAATCACCCCTAGTTCCAACATCTCCTGTACCTCCTCCCTCAGAGTCTGTTTGACTCTCTCAGGCACCCTATAAGGGGTCTGCCTAATAGGCCTTTGGGGTCCTGTATCCACCTGGTGCTGCCACAGGTGGGTGCACCCTGGTTTCCCAGTGAACATGTCCCCAAATTCCTGCTACACTGCTTGGATTTCTGGAACCTGGGTAGGGCAAAGCTGCTGTGATATTGCTACCCCTTCCACTGAAGTGTCAGCTGAGCCTTACTGAGGAGATCAGTCCCCAGATCTCCCTCAGACTCGTCCTGCAATCCACTGCAAATGCTCAGCACAAGGGCCTCCGTATCATGGTAAGGTTTCATCATGTTAACATGGTACAATTTGTGCCCCTGCCTTCTGTTTATCAGTTCCACCATGTAATTAACATCACTTACCTTTCTTATCACCTTGTAGGGTCCCTTCCAAGCTGCTTGCAGCTTGTTGTGTCTGACAGAAATGAGAACCATTACCTGCTACCCCACAGCATACTGTCTAGTTTGAGCATTCCTGTCATACCACACCTTTTTCTGTTGTTGGGCTTCTGCCAGGCTCTCCTGGGCCAACCCCATGAGTTCCCTGAGCCTTGTCCTGAGGTTTAGGATGTATGCCACAACAGACTCCTTGTGAGACTCTCACTCACCTTCCCACTCATCTTGAATTAAATCTAGAGGTCCCCTCACCCTATGCCCATACAGTAACTCAAAGGGAGAAAACCTGTGGATTCCTGGGGAACTTCTCTGAAAGCAAACAACAGATGGGGCAAATATTTGTCCCACTCCCTCTTAAACTGATCTGCAAATGCCCGTAGCATGGACTTGATTGTAGAGTTTAACCTCTCAACAAGACCATTAGTGTGGGGATGGTACGGGGTGGTCTTCATGTGCTTCACCCCACAGGACTTCCACAGGCAAGCCAGCAGGTCTGACATGAAATTAGCACCTCTGTAAGTCACTATTTCTTTTGGGAAACCTACCCTGCTGAAAATCCCTAACAAAGCATTTGCCACCTTCTCTACATCAATGGAGGACAAAGCCACCACCTCAGGGTATCGTGTAGCATACTCCACTACCACTAGGATTCCCTGTGGAACTTGGGGTACTCAGATGACCCACAAAATCCATAGCTACCCTCTGAAATGGCTCCTCAGTCACAGGCAAAGGCATCAAAGGAGCTCTCACCTTGTCTCCTGCCTTGCCTACCGTTTGGCACGGCTCACAGGTCCTGCAGTACCCTGTTACATCTCTGGAAATTTCAGGCCAACAGAATTTCTGCATAATACACCTCTTTGTACGTTTTATGCCCATATGACCTGCAAAGGGAATATCATGGGCCATGGCTAGAAGTGCCAGATGGTAGGCTCTAGGCACTATCAACTGCTGTATTCTCTCACCTTCTATCCCTCCCTCAGGGGTCCATTCTCTGTATGGTATCCCTTTGTCCCAGTATACAGATTTCCTCTTTCCTTGAGTATCAGGTGCCTCCCTAGCTACCTGCCTCAGGCCTTGCAATGTAGGGTCTGAGAGCTGAGCCTGTCTCAACTCTCTCCTGGTAATCTTTCCCAGCTCCCCTTCCACAGGAAGTCTGGCATCCTCTGACAGTGGTGCCTCACTGTCTGCCTGGCTACTACTACTCACCTCTACATTTGCAGTCTTGTTGTCCAAGGGAACATCTATACCCACAAGCAGCTGTGGCTCACCTTCAGTCTCACTGCTACAGAGTAGCTCCCTTCCTGAAGTAACCATCTCACCAGTCCTGGCTGCAAGTATGCAGTCTGTCTAGGTCTCCCCCAGGTTACCAGACCCACATGCCTGTTGCCTTGCCTGACTGTGTGTAACTGCATAAGCACATGGTACTGCCTCATCCAAATCCTTCCCTATCAGGGCATATGCAGGATGGTAGTTCAGTACCCCTGTTGTCTCAAGACAACCTACTATTGGCATTTTGTCTTTCCCACTAACTGGCTCCCTCACCTTTTGTTCCCCACCTTGCCTCTGTGGACACCTGTATGTGACATGGCCCCACTGGTTGCATTCAAAACATTTAACCCTAGGCTCCTGGATGTGTACCTGGACTAGTGGCTTCCCCTGCTACTGACTGATTCTGTTGGGGCAGTCTGTGCTGCCCACCATGGGTTCCTTTAGACCCATGAGCAGCACTGGTGGTCCCTTCTTCTTCCTCAACTCATCAGAAGTAGCACATTGTCTATCAGCTAACCAGATTCTCATGTCCTCAGGCAAAGTGCTAAGGGCTTGTTCCCTCACCAAAAGGTCTGCCAGCCCTTCAAAAGTGGTGACCTGACATCCACTCACCCACCTATGGAAACAAGTGCCCAGTTCAGCAACATATTCACACACACTTTCATCTGCCTTGCGTCTATGCTCACAAAACTTTTTCCTATACATTTCAGGTGTTAGCTTAAACAATTCTAACAAATGCTTTTTAACAGCAGTATAATCAAAACATGCAATGTCAGACATTTGTGACAAAACAGTTACAGCTTTACCATGGAGTAAGGGGGTCAGGAACCATACCTAAAGCCCTTGGTCAACTTCATTCTGTTTACATACCCTCTCAAACAAATGAATGAAACTATTAAAAGCATCCCCCTCTTTAAACTGCGGAAGAAATTTCCTGGCCTTTTGTGCTTCTGGGGTCCAGTTACTCCCATCCCCATTACCTCCATGACTCTGGTGAAGAATCAGCATCTCCTTCTCATGCTGCATCTGCCTCTCTTTTTCCTCAGCTTCTAGGCATAGCAGGTTCTCATTCTCCTCACTCTCTCAACACCTCAGTCTCTCAGCTGCTTCTAATTCCACATTCCTGGCCTCCAGCTCAAGTCTCTTTTGCTCCAGCTGGATTTTTAAGTCCACTGTAGAAAGGTTGAGCTGTCCATTCTCTGAGAGTATTATATCTCCACTGCTAGTCTGATTGCCCTCCTGGTTGCTGGTTTCTGATGCAGCTGTAACCAAGGCTGCAATCAGGTCTGCCTTATTCAGGTTTCCATGCACCAGTCCCTTAGCCTGGTACATTTCCACCAGCTGGCTCCTTGTCAGCTTTCCATACTCCTCTGCTGATATGCTGCCTGCTCACCCTGACTAACTAAGCTAACAAAAGAAAAAAAAAACAATTGTGATCTGAACTCTGAGTATTCACTGTATGGCTGTTTTAGAGTACAAAACACCTTCAAAGCTCACTGTACACAAGCTACAGGAACTCACTCTACCCACACCACTACAAGCCAATTAGTATTTGCCAACTAATTAATATGTGATATATGTGATGTGGATATCCCACCGCTGCCAAACACAAATTTGAGGATATCCCAACCACTGCCACCACAAATGTGACACCCGTGCAATCAAGGAGCCTCAATCCTCATCACTAACACCAGAGAGGGTGTCTCATATATGAGGAAAGGATAACAAATACACACAGCAAAGTGCAATTTCCCTTAAGACCACACAGAGATCACAGTCAGTCCGGGACTGGCCGCTCCCTTGCTCTCCAGGTCCCCAATAAGACTTCCCACTGGCACAGCTATAGGGTCCAGATCTCAGCTTAGTGGGCAAGTTAAAACCTTTAGCACCCTCTATGTCCAACCAGTGCTTTGTGTCCCTGCCCAAGTAGCTGATGCACACACACACATACACTTTGAGAAGAGTTTATGCAACCACACAGACACTCCTGGGGTAGGCTGGCACAGTTTCTCCAGCTGTGCCCCTTTCCCCCAGACTATATGGCAGTTCCACTTGCCACCACCCATTAATACTTATCAGCTACTCAAAGGTCTTTAAAAGGGTGTCCAATTATTAGTGTGCAATATTATTATCCAATTGGTAGTTGTGACTAAACAGTCAAGGTTTATTTAGAGTGACTTGGACAGTAAACTTTATAAATATCCAATGTACTCTAGAACTGACGCCATCTCTACACAAAATAGCCACAGTTGAAAGGTTTTAAAATATTTAATAATAAATAAAAACACAAGATACTACTTCTTACTACACATTGCTAGTCAAGAGTTCAGAGATTACAGAGAAATACGTAAAATAACACAGTAGTAAAGTTCTGACATCACAGAAAAACACTTAGTCTAATCGTTCTAGTTCCTAGCTATTTCTAAAAGAAAACACAAGTCTAATATAACTTACATATGAGCAAGACAGTGCTGTGAGTCGGATGGTCAAGACAAAAATGCTTAATGCCTTTTGATTCTCTCTATTTAAATTGCTATTTTCAGTCCTGATTCCCATTACATCATTTCACACTTTCCTGGTGTTCCCAGGCTAACAGATACTACATAATTATCTTGCACCTGCAGGAAACTACAGCCATAAAAGTTATTCTACATGTAAACTCTAGTAATTATTCCTTAAGTTAAAACAATAGGCAGGATGCTTCACTCCAGACTCATCATCTCCAAAGTCTAACTTCAAAGGGACACACATGAAATAATTTCAACTTCAAAGGAAAGACAAGAAATGCTTGACTTAGCTTTCTTTACAGCAGAGGGCGATGTTTCTACATTATTTTAAGTTCAACATTTCACAGTGTATCCTTTCATTTAAGAAAACAAGCTTGTAGTTCAACATTTCACAGTATTTTCTTTCAATTAAGAAAAAAAGTCTGTAATTCAACATTCATATTTACAAATGATAGAATTATCTAAACAATTCTATCTGGCTAGGCTGGCAGCCCTCACATAAGGGTAAAACTGTGCAGGATTGTAATGACTTGTTTCCTTTCTTGTCACCCTTGTCTGATTGCTTTTTTTTCTTTAGCCTTTCACTGTGTCTGAAATGACTCATACAATATTAGCCATCAGTCACCTTATCAGATATCAAGTGATGGGCAGCATTGAATCATACTTCTTTAATAATGGTACTATGTAATTCTTCTGTCTTTAATATGATACATTTTATGCAAATGTATTATGCACAATAAATAACCATAAAACAGAATAGTTGAATTTTATTAAAATGACCCTCATGGGTCTCTATATACTTCAAATGTAAATTTTGCATCCATCTATTTTGGTATACTCCCACTCTGTGACAACTCTAAATCTATTAAAGTCATATCCATCTATGTAATGCTATGATGTAAAATGTGGCATCTTTTGTATCAACCTATTCAAATCTGTAAATAAACAGTGACCAAGTTTCCTGCATGCTTCCACCCCTCCCCAATATTGGAATCATTCAAAGTTGAGCATTATTGAAAAAAAAAATCCAGCCACTTTTACTCTAACAGATTAGCTAGCCTTTAGTTGATGTGCTAAAAACAAGCAGTTTATAGCAGAATTTATTTGCACAGCTTTTGCCTTGCTTGTGTGGATTTTGATGCCACTAGAACTACATCCAACTTGTATTTATCTGTTCAGAATACTCTCAGTGACTTCTATGTTATCATTTACTACTGCCTTTATAAGCATATACCTGTACCTGAAGGATGCTTTATACAGAAAACAAAACTCAGTTAAAACACTGGTGCTTAATAAAAGCCATATGCTTTAAAGCAGAAAACAAAGGGGCTTCTTAGCTTTCAAAAATTACTCAGTCATCAAAACATGACTAGATTAAATGAAGTACAAAGGTTGTTGCTTTTCAAACCTTCCAGTCATCATTGATAGTGTATTTTTAATTTCATTAGAAAAGAAAAAGAAACATTGTGACTATAACATGTTATTAATAAAAAAAAATGATCTTCCAGTCACAGGACATAACAAAGGTACTTGCAAAAATGTGAGGGTAGACTTTACAGTAGTTAGAGTTCTCTAAATATAAAGGTAAATAGAGATCTTTTATATAACTCTAGTTGGAAAAATGCTGCTACAAATCAAATTAAAAACATTATCTCAATGGGTTCCAACAATGTATCCGGTAGTTTCCTATACACATCTAATGATAAATCTGGCATAAGCTTTATCAGTTATTTTAAACAGAATATTACTATATGAATACATTCATGACCTTTGGTATCAGGTTGAATTGGCAATAATACACAAAGAAGGTGGGGTCATGTCATCCAAGCAATTTTAAACTAATCTGCTATACCAGTAGTCAGTGTGGAATCAAGGAAAGAACCATACTTCTTATACATACACACGCACACACACACGCACACACACACATATGCACACACGCACACACACACACACACACACACACACGCACACACGCACACACGCACACACACACACACACACACACACACACACACACACACATGCCTACCTAGTTCTTGTACATATGCACACACACACTCCTCTTAAAAACTTAAATACACATGCACACCTACCACTCATTTGTCCAGTCACGGTCAGTCCAAATGTCTTCAGGAATTCAAATTTTATGCGCAGACCAGGAAGATGTATGACTCGATGCAAAGGGCGTTCTTAAAGAAGAACACCCTGAAAAATACATTTTTTTTTTTAAAGAAACAGGGCAGCAGAGGTGCTGGTATGCAATACCAGTGTGTACCGGCCCAAAAATAGCCCTGGGAGTAAGAGTTCTAATACAGACCTATGTAGAAATATCTCGTGTGTACTAACATTTTCTAATGTGCATGTCATAGACTGCTTTTCCTCATTTCAACAATTTTTTTTTTGTGGGGGGCACTGTTTGCAGAAAGCACTGCTTAGTGCAAACAGGGCAAACCAAAGAAAAAAAATGAATGTCAAGTTTGGCTGTGTGTATCTCATTTACATAAAGCGTGGCAATGTGCAAACTGGTCAACTGGCCAGACAGGACCCAGACAGCCAAAAACAGAAACTGAATGCTTTTGATTAATACTACTGGGGATCTCTAAGCAATGTTGAGCATAGGTTAACAGTGAGACCTTAGGAGAATAATTAGTAAAATAAAGAATGTCATGTAACTAGTCCTGTGGCAGTAGGTGTAGGTATAGGGCTGGGGTACAGATGGCGCTGGGTTGTAGTACAGGGTGTGCAACTCAACATTTGTTTTACTATTGTCACATTGCCATTTATAGCAATAAACTGAAACACAGAAAAGTGTTTTCTCAACCTTCTTTTGGCAACAGGTGTAAGTGTAGGACTGCCATACACATGGTCTTACACTTTTACTGCTGTTCCACTTCTCATTACAGTCAGTCTCACTTATAACACTTGACATGGTGTAGCTGATGTTAATTATATGCATGAGGGCTGAGGCACTAGTATTGTGTCAGTTATATATTAATTTATCTATGTATTATCACATTTATTTTCAAATATATGACTGTGGGTATACTGTGTACTATATTCGTGTAAGTATATTTTTGCTATCTTTACTGACATGGCCTTCACATTTGTCTAACACATATACACAGCTGCCTGTACATTCAATAACTTTGAATTTTCTTTGCTTGCTACTGTTGCACTCCTCTTACCATCATGGAAACATGGTGCTCTGAAGTGTGCTCTGCTGCGCACCAAGTTTGCACGATGGTAAGCACAGCGCAACATTTTCAAATGGTGTGTGATCTCCCAGTAAACATGATGACTGGAATTGGTAGAAAAGCATCATTCTCCATTGCTCTAGATCTGTGGCAGACATGGTAGTCATTTGTGGGGAAGGAGTCAGGTTTAGGGCACAGAAATGGGGTGTCCAAGAGTACAAGAGTTTCATTGGACTCCTAGTTAAAAACCACAGTGCCAGGTTTTTGCAGGGGAACTACTCTGGCAACCAGTACAAGTTGGAAGCTTGGGCTGTAACCATTGAAACTGGTATGTCCCACATTTAGTGAACAATGTAGGCATCACTACAATGACCTCCGGAGGAGGAAGAGGAATACCCTTGACTGTTGGATCAGGGAATTTAGGACTGTAGACATCCCACACCTGTGTAAGGATCAACTACAAAGAGTACTTCTTAGACTTAAAAGCTGAATATAGGCAAGACTGTATTCATAATGGTATTCTTCTCTGTTTTGTTTTTTTTCCAAAGCTGCCAGGGACCGTGAGGTCAACGTTCGAACCCATGGGGCTAGATTGGCAAGGATAAGGGAAACATGTCTGGGAGCCAACCTGCTAACACCACTTCCACTACTCCTGCACTACCTGCCCCCTCAGGTAATCCTGCCCAGGAGGCTGGTACAGTGGTACCCTACAGGAGCAGTGGTAGAAGTGGTGATATTATCACCCACACATTAGCCAGGGATGGTGCATAGAGTTGTGCACCGCACTGTTGGTGCACTCCTGTGCCTGCTTGACATTACAGAGAGCATTTGACACCAGCATGTGGGACACTGATATATTCTACTCAACAGACACTGCTGATGTCATCAGCTATAAAGTGTTGTCTGAGACACACCAAGTCAGACAAGCTTTGTGAACTTGCATAAAGTACTGTGTTCTATACTCTATATACTTAAATAGGTAAGAGTTCTATTCTCACTGCAGTCAACTGTGTGTGTGTGTGTGTGTGTGTGTGTGTGTGTGTGTGTGTGTGTGTGTGTGTGTGTGTGTGCGTGCGTGCGTGTGTGTGTGTGTGTGTGTGTGTGTGTGTGTGTGTGTGTGTGTGTGTGTGTGTGTGTGTGTGTGTGTGTGTGTGTGTGTGTCTACTTGCTTAACAGTAGAGACAGCATTTTATGACAGCATGTGGGACATTGCTTTTACCATCTTCCTCTCAACAGACTCTGCTGATTTGCAAATGTGCAGTATAAACATCAGGGCAGGATCAGAGATGTCTTGTAGTCCAGGCACAAGTCACCTTATCCTTTCCTATACAGATTTCAGGAACAGGGCTTTCAGTATATCCACATATATCAAGGCAAGGTTTGTAGAGCCTGTATTTTCTTGGTGTGAAATTCCCATGGTCTGTCCAGTTGTTCCAGGTGTCTAGTGAGGTGTATACAAAAGGAAGCATTATACTGTATTACTGTTCAGATGAGGTTTGAGTACAGTGCAGTCATATCCTCCTCAGATCTGGATACAATGGTCTGACTTTTGAGGTGCACAATGTAGCCTTTCCATACCACTGTGGACACTTGGTCGAAGTTCAGATTACTATCTACATGCATTCAGAATTCTTGCACCACTGGTTTCAGCATAGGAGGGAGTGTTGTCACTGGTGTATTTACCAGGAAATTCAACTTTGCATAAGGCAGAAATCCTGGCACATTCTGTATTTATTAGTAGACCGTGTGGCTTTGGCACTAATCATTTATGTGTTAGCCCCTCTTGTACTATAGTCACATCATTGGTGGACTCAATGATTGCAACTAATATGCATAAATCAGCAAGCTTGGTAAACTACAGGTTGTATTTTGTAGCCTGGACTACTAAGAAATAGATTCCAAACAGTATAGGGCCCAGCAAGATCCTTGGGGTACACCATTGGTGACAGCTACAATGGTAGAGGTAGATTCATCAACTTTCACAGAAAGTGGTATGTCAGTGAGGACATTGATTAACCATTTATTGACATAAGTGTTAATCTCCAGCTGGTACAGTTTGTCAATGATACCTGAGTAGGGGGATTGTGTCCAAACTATAGGACAGATCAAGATAGGCAGTATGCACTGTGCTGCCTTCATGCAGGCCTATCACACAAAAGCACTAGGCTTTGACAAAACCACAGATCACCTATAGCATGACTGAGAGCATACGTCTACCTGGCATAGTATGATACACAATTCAATATACCCTCTAGATGGATTATGTTCCCATTGAAGAGTGTACATCAACATGCATAGATCTGAGGGGTCTATGTCAATTCAACCAAACAGCACATCATCGAATACAACAACCTTGAGCTTCTAACCACAAAATTTCAAAACATTGAAAGCTCAGAACAGCAATTTTTTTCCCTGGGAAAAAAATCACTGTTCCGAGAAACACACACACTAACTCCATATCCTATCCCTTATAACCCAAGCCTAACCATACCGTCACTGCCAGCACTAACCTCACCCCGCCCTAACGCTAACTCACATAACCCTCCTAACCCTAAAGTCTATCACTATCACACACTCACCTCACCCATGCCCTAACCCTAACTCACATACCCCGCCCTAAACCTAACAGCCACACAATCTCACACTTACCTGAACCCAACCCGTAACTTTCCACAACAGTGCTCAAAATAGTGAAGCCACAGAAACGGACAAACAAATTCTTTCCCTAGGAACAAAATTCGGTTATCTGCAACTTTGCTATTTTCAGTGTTCGCTGTTTTTGGGTCGATATTAGACCATTCGAAGTATTAACACTTCGATGATCTAATATAGACCCGATCTGAGCAGGCTCAGGACAGCTCCTGATACATGCATGTACAGACACATCCTGACTCTCCTGATCTCTGAGTTAAACCAACATGTCATCATTGACCTTCTCTGAATAGACACTAATAATATTCCCGCTGTATGCAACAGACATTTGTGAGTTTTTGATGCTACATCTAAGTCTGTTAGATCTGTCAGATGTCCTCAAAGAGTGTCATCCTTTGTAACCTGAAAAAGCCAAGGCAGTTGACAGGAGTCCACACTGAGTTATTCACTCAACAATGACAGATGTGTCCATCAGCACCTATATCACCAAGTGGGTAGAACAGTGGATCACACACATGCCATCTTAATATGTACAAATGTGTGAAGTGACCTATATCTCATGTCCAGTAATCAAGTATGTACATCAGGTCTGTCTGCTAGACCCTTTCCTGTCCATGATTGAAATAACAGATGTCAATAATGACATACAAATCCTGTGTCCTAACAGCTGTCTGGATGACTACAAATTGTGGACAATCATTGACTCCAGCTGCGATATTAGTATAATGCAGACAATATAAACACACACCAAAGATTGCTGCAACAGCCATGATAACACATGAGATGAAAAAAGAAATTTGGGGATTTGTTTCTTTATGCAAACAAGTGCACAGACCAAGAATCATGTAGATGTCACACCCTATCAGCAGACCAGTTGTTATGTGGCCTGTGTCCTGGAATATATGGTATGTGGAATGTCCAGCAGAATGTGCCCATGGTGGTGAGTATCCTCTTGTATGTAACACAACTACTGAGTATGTATAGGGCATCAACATGACAGGTCATAATACCTTCATAGTTCCCAGCTTTCATCACAGCAATACCCGAATAAAATGCACCCTTCATCATTTCCCACCATATACATCTTCCAATGAAGTGTCACTGAAGTGTACCAACTTTGTCACTGTGAGCTGTCACACATCTATTTGTGCATACCTAGGTATTAGTTTTGTTGCATAAACATTATTGTCTGATGGCACAGAACCCTCATCAAGGTGGAATACCACATGCATGTGTGATATCTGTTTCCGTGATGTACTCATGACATTGATGACATATTTTACATTCATGACAGTGTGGATTGTGCCAAAAATATCTTGGCCATGCACACCAGTCAACTACCCTGCACTGATCATAATGTGAAGTGTGTCTCCACACAACTCCTGCATATGTTAGTGTTAGGAGAGTGTGCATGATTACACTCAAAGATTGTTGACATGTCCTAATAGTTGTACAAGTGTGTTTGTTCAGAACCATCTATGCTCACTCAGAAACACATATGTTGTGTCAGAGATATGGGTATTACATGTAGTATTATTCTGATGTTGCCCATGACTGTGCATGATGGTTTTACTGTTGCCATGACCCTGCATTCTACTTGTTGGAAGCCTCTTCTGACAATACAGGCATATTCAGGCAAATCGGTTTAGACAGCTTTACAGTATGCATCCAACCATTATTGTATTTAACATCCATGATGCAGGTCGTCTCCATTGTTCATGTTTGGATGCTTATATCACACAGACATCATCCACTGTATGTCACCTTGTGTGACAGTCACATCATATACATTTGTCATTGTGCAGTCCATAGTGTGCCATGTGGAGATGTGTATAGTGTTCCTGCTGCACCTGTCTTCCTTTTACATTTCCTCATGTGTGGTACATTACAGTGTTTCACTTGCCCTCCTTCCCAGTCTTCATCCCTAAACTTCATCTATGTGCCTCTATTCAATAAACACACTTCCCATGACCATTTCTTATGAATGGCAGTCCATGTACCCTTACAGATCATTGACACAACTTGTACAGACTTCCTGGAATGAGATTCCACAGTGCCCACCACTATATGCACTGTCCTGTCCTGTTCCTGCAACAAGTGCATTAATATATGAACACTGGTGGTCCTTGTGGCATTTTGTGCAATCCCACTAACCCAGTATGTTGGAGTGTACACATACACTGTCCTGTCCTGTCCCTGAAACATAATATATTAATATATGAAAAACCTTGGTGGTCTGTGTGGCATTCTGCGCAATCCCACTAACTCAGTTTGCTATTCTGTAACTAAGTATGCTATCCATGTTGCTTTACATGGTTTCCTGGTTGCCACAAAGGCTTGCTTGCTTATGTTTGAAGGTGAACTGCAGCATGAATATTCATTATGTACTGCTGCTGTTCACTACACAAACATGTAAACTCCATGTAGGTTTGCAGAAAGCATGCCCAGAGTTTATTAAATCCCAGGGTAAATTTTAGCTGGAGATCACATTTTAACATGATATTCATTCTTGGATATAATACGATTAGATATTACATGTAAAACAGATATGAATATCTATGATTTTTTTATTAATTTATTTATTTTATTTTATTTTTATTTATTTTACATTTGTTAACCGGGAAAGTCTGACTTGGAACGAATCAATTTTCAGCGGGGGCCCAGGGAGAAATGCTCCAGATGTGTGTCTTTGTAATGTGGGTAGAAACCAGACCACCCGGACCACATATAAATCTTTGGGTCATGATTAAGGGGGCTGTAAGTTCTTTTTTTCCTGCACATGCAGTATTGCTTAGAATAGATTTTTTTCTTTTTTTTCTAGATCATAGAACAACCTTTGTTTGGAGCACATAAAATTTAGAGCTTTTTAAATTACTCACTAATGCAGTTAAAGATACCTTTTTAATCAACTCTGAAATCTGGACTGAACTGGAGATTTTATCCTGAGCTATTAAAGGAGAAGAACATTAATAAAGAAACACTGTAACAGTCTTGAGAATGCACCAGATGAGAGCAAACATTTTAATATAAGCTAAATGGCTTTTTATTGATTGCAAAGGGATACTAGTTAATTATGTTTCTATACTAGGAATGCAAAAATAACTGAAATAGAGAAGACAATATCTGAATTAGATAAAAAATGTCTAAAATAACTATGATGAGTCAAAATATATAGACATGATGGTGTTTCATGGTGAATTAAAGCCCTTCATGCTACAAATCAGTTTTCTAAAGCAAAGATGAAGGCAAAATATACTGGATGGGTCAATATCCTTTTGAAATGTTGACAAATATTTTAAAGCCTTGTTATAATTCTAATAATGTATTATGTATCTAAGGTAAAAACAGGATCTACAACAATCCTCAAGAAATACTAAATGCTTCCCCACCACATATTAAGTCAATTTGTGAGTTCTCAAATCCACAAATAAAACAATCACATATTAAAATTTACTTAAATAATTTTAAACAAGATATGAAGTCTAATGATATGATAGATATCTTATAAAAGGATTTATCTTTACTTGATGTGGCATAGGCTTTGGCTCCATTAAAACCTGTTCAGTTCCCATAGGCTTTGCCTCCATTGAAACCTGCTCAGACCCCACAGGCTTTGCTCATTTAAAACCTGCTAAGTCCCCATAGGTTTTGACTCCATTAAAACCTGTTCAGTCCCCATAGGATGTGGTTCCATTAAAACCTGATCAGTCCCCTGGCTGTAATGCTGCTGATGCATTTTCTATAACACGTATATACACCAATTAGTTTCAATTCTACAAAAACTATTAGCAGCATCAAAGAAGAAGGAATTACAGATACTCACATAAATTGAATCTGCAGCTATTATCATTTTAAAACCTAATATTTTTTTAAATAGTTAAGGACTACCAAGCTATGTCCTACATCTGGTTATTTAAATAATGACATATGTCAGTTTGTTAGTTTAGTTAATTTTAGTTCCACTGATGTTAAAAGAAATTTCAGATAGAATTGCCATCATATATTTGTGATGTTTTGATTTTCTGAATAAGATGTGAAAATAAATGCTAGGTGGATGATCTAATATTCTTGGTGGATGCTGATGAAAGTGACATTAAAGCATTTGTTAAAGATATTAATCATAATAGATTTTCTATGAGTTTGATCAATAGAAAATTATTTACATGGAACTAGTGGTCATCCTCCTCATACGTTGGATGCCTTACCATATACATATAGATTATGTGGAAGACCTGATATTTTTCAGCAAGAAATGAATACTTTGGTGGAATCTTTCTTGAGTAGGGGATATAACAAAGATATTTTAAACAGATGTTTTGATAAATTAGTTAAAGAGTTAAGCTTTTGATGGTGTAAATAGTTACTTTCCTGCAAAAATGTGGCTCAATATAATGGTAATAATAACTGTAAGGAAAATATGTATTTTGTAACCACTTATGGTTGTTTTACTTCTCAATTTCTTGATATAGTAAAACAATTTTGGTCTTTACTTTCTTGCAAAATGTTGAACAGTGGCTGAATGTTAATTTACAATTTTCTAGAAATATAAAAATGTTTTGGTTAAAAGTAAATTTATTTTGCCTCCACCTTCATTATTATATCACATCATGTTTTCCATTTATTAATGATGTTAAGTTTACTCCTGTTAAGCAGTTTTGTTGTAAGTCAGTTTGTCCATGTAATACATTAAGAATGGTAATATTGAAAGCCCTGTAGCTTTGCATTTTTAGAATGTCATAACAAAAATAGTGAAGGTTTAAAAGCCACTATTTTAGAACAAGTTAAACCAATAATGTATTGTAAGCAGGATGTTAAAACTGTGTTACTGCAAAGACTCAATGCTGAGTTCAATTTGTTTAATTGAGTTACTAGTTTGTTATAAAATGTGGATGCTTGTATACAATTTTATTACATCATCTTGGATATTAAATTATTTACTGCAGTTTTAGCTAAATGTTTTAGACTGGTAGCAGGTAAAATAATATAAAGGATGCAATCTACATTTACTGAAGGAAGACAAAATCCAGGATAATAATCTTACCGGTTTGGTAATAAGTAGTAGGCTAGTTGCCCTTGTGGGCCATTCTAAGTCTAGACAATTTTCCTTAAAGGTAAGAATCTTTGAGTTAATCACCATAATAACTACTATGCCACCCCCAAACAAAAGTTTGACTTCATAATCAAATACTATGCTAATAGTCTGCAGAACATTACAAGCTTAACAAATAATCAGAGGTCAGAACTAAACCCTATTCCTTGTATTTGTGAGGTAAAGACCTTAGCCATCATGTCACTCTCCTTTCTTTAAAATAAAGAAACTTCAAAACAGAGCCGCATCAACCGATAATGCAACATTTTTCAGTTAGGTTCCTATGTAAATACTATGCAATTAATCTGCAGACTATTACGAGCCTAGTTTATAACCAGAGTTCAGAATCCAACCCTGTACCTTGTATCTCTGAGGTAAAGACCTTAATCATTATACTCCCAACTTATAGGTTTATAGGTAATCTTACATATCTAGGAGAGTTTTATTATGCTAGGTGCTAATATCCAAACACAACTCATACAATATCTCAGCTCCAATGACCTACTTTCCAAAACACACCATGGTTTCAGACCCCATCATAGTACACTGCTCTGCTGCATTTTGATAACACAATAAATCAACTCATAAATAATGCAAACTTGTGCCAGCAATGATTTTAGACTTATCTAAAGAATTTGGCACAGTGCCACATCAGTATTTACACAAATAACTTGTTCAATTGGACTTTCTCAGTACTTCCTTACATGGTTTCCTTAGCTATCTGTCTGAAGGAAACAAGCAATCAAATGGGACTAGGATTATTCCCCATTTCAACCTGTCACCATAGGAGTCGCACAAGGCTCTATCCTCAGACCTCTCCTCTTTAGCATCTTTATAACGAAACTCTGTACTGTCCCAACATTGTCCAACATTGTCCAATACTCTGATTCGGCATTGATATGTACAACCCCAACTATCTCCAAACTCCAGCAATTAACCCGGACTTCTTTTCTCTCCATAGAAACCTGACTAAAAAAATCTCATGTTTGCTCCAAAAGCCTAACAACTTTTTGAACTAAATGCTGTAACATATTCCTGTGTCTGTAAATATGTATGTATGTGTGTGTGTATATATATATATATATATATATATATATATATATATATATATATATATATATATATACATATGTGTTAGCATATCCTTGCATCTATAAATACGTTTTGTTAATTTCTTATGTGACCCTATTCGTCTATTTGCCTGGGGTGTGCCTGCAAATGGTCCATTAAGATCAGTATATTACCTTGGTAAACAAATATAAATAAATAAATTATGGATAGATAGATAGATAGATAGATAGATAGATAGATAGACAGACAGATAGATAGATAGATAGATAGATAGATAGATAGATAGATAGATAGATAGATAGATAGCTAAAAAATAAAAGAAAAATGAATGCTGTTCACCCCAAAGCAATATAACAACCAAAAGCAATCTTGTCTAATTATATCAGCAAACAGCACTAAAATTGTAGAAATTGTTACACACAGTACACTACTTGAAATTGTCATTGATGAAAATCTCAAATTTGGCTGCCATATCTTACAAACCATAAACAAATTAACAGTCAGAAACTGGACTCACTCTATAAAGCCAAACAATGCTTTACGGACCTAGCACGGCAAACATTAGCCTCAACCTAATTACTCCCAGCCCTCCTTTATGCATCACCTATCATAACTGATCCAAGTACAACTCTTGAATGCAAACTAGCCTCTTGCTATAATAAAATTGCAAAATGTGCCACTAACTCATCACATAGGACCCACCACATTCAATCCCTGAGACAGCTTAGCTGTCTCAAACTATAACATCCTAAAACATTCACAATTAGTATCTGCATATAAACTTATTTACTACTCTGATAAATTACGCCCCTAAAAAAGTATCTTATTACCTCAGTCCCCTTCAAGAAATGTCTGTCTGCTGTCAAGTCCTTATTAAAAACAATAATTTAATAACTCAGCCAGAGACTAAGTCTACTCATGCTATGTCTCAAAAATATGTAATACCATCCCAGAACACATCACACTGACTAACTGCCACCCTTTTAAAATCTGTCAAACTACATCTAGATAAATTCTGGTCATGCTCATGCTCAGCATCAGGCTGACTCTCTGATATTCCAGCATTTCTACCATCTTTCTTCCCCTTCTTAACCTTCTCCCTTTCCAGTTGTGCACAATTCTTTCTCCCTCTCTTTTCTCACTTAATCTAAATCTAAATAATTTGTAACTTTTTGTTTCCTCATCCATACATTAAACTGTGATTACGTTTTCAAAATGTCTGTACTTCCTTGCAATGCTTATGAAGTTACACCCTATGCTACAATGTTTTCCCTATTAAAGTATAAATCCATTAACTTCCTTTAATAATTTAGAAGTCTGTACAGTTATAGATATTGATATAAATAACTTACTGTATACTTGTCTTGTAACTGTTTGTTTTTCCTGCAAAATGTAACTGTTTTTTTTATTCTGAGAACTTTCTACATTCCCTTGCTAATATATATGTTCTGTGATGGAGCTTTTCTCCCTGGGTCACTGCTGAAAATAGATTTTTCCCAGTTGGACTTTCCTGGAAAATAATGGCAAATCAATAAATAGCATTATATATCCTTTGCTTATATGGCATTCCTAAGAAATGTAATCTCTGAAAGCAATATACTAATACTATTAAGATTATTTAAGAATAAGCATCCACTTGCATCACAATAAATGTGTTGGTCTTTTTTCCTATTAATATTCTAACTAATGTCACAGAAGGATGCCTTCTTTTTCCGTAATGTTTTATTCTATCACTTGAACCAGAGCTGTAACTAGGGCAGGGTAAATTTCACGAGTGTGTTGGACTCGGTCTGTTAGGGTGTGCAGCTGGCATTATAGTTGAAGATCCACTCTGGTGCCACAAGTCAGTAGCATTTGGATGATGGGGTGTGAGTACATTTCTGCAGTCATTTCAGGAGCAGTAATATAAAATTGCAGTCACAACAATGATTTGTTTTGAGTATCTACATGTGTTAGGAACTGTAGCAAGGAAAAATATCATACCTTGCTTGAGTATTGAGAGCATGTTGGCTTATGGTTTAATCCTCAGCTTTGGAGGAGGGTTTTTTTTTTTTTTTTTTTTGGTCTTTAAGTGTGCAGGAATGTTTATTTTCATCTAAAGCTTTGGTGAAAGGAGTAGTAATTGACACTACTGGTACTAAGAATGCTAACAAAAGTTCTGTTTTGAGTGTTTATTTTACATAGTATACAAGATCTGAAATATATCAGTATGTATGTTTGGGTAAGTAGGATACAAATTACATCTATTGCAGATGAGATTCTGTTATGTTTTGGTGATCCCAAGTTAGCCAAATAGAGTTTTAATAATAGTAGATAATTATAGAAAAGCTTCAAGTTGCAATTTAAACATAGAAAAAACGATGGCATTCACTTGCATATTTACTTTTAAAATTGAAACAATGAGCTAGTCCCCAACATTAATGTATCACATCAAGAGTAGACATATAATGGAATTAAATGGGACACGGATTCCAAATGCATTTCATACAGTAATACAGGACATTCAGTTAATATAATAAAATAAAATGCAATATTCTGACCTAAATGTAAATTCAAAACTTTCTCAAAAATCATCAGTACTCAAAATTAATATTTTTACTTGACTGTTACATTACTATGCAACACAGTCTCCAGAATCTCTTTAGAATGGTTTAAGACAATTACTAAATTGGTAACCAGCTTGTTTTGGTATTACAGAATTCTGTGCTTTAATTTTATATACATTGCAGACTAAAGAGAAAGGTTACCATAAAAATGACCAAATGTTCAGCTTTCCTTTCTTCAAGAGTTATTAAGCTTTTATCTATTTCAGGTCTCTATGAACCTAATTCTCAAGCTACTACCATAAAGAATCAAGCTGTGAGGTCAAAAATTATAACCACACAATTCTCACATAGTTATAGATTTTTTCAGAAGTAATTCTAAGTAATTTATTTGTTGCTAGTATATTGTGTTTTATATTACCCTTCACTATTGGAGAAGATTGAGACATTCACTAATTGTATTTTATAGAGGCTTCTTTTAGACAATCCCAATATTACTATTAATAATGAGCTCTTATGATAAAATTAATTACAAAGCTTTCTGATGTTTCTTTGATCCACCTGATAGAGACAATTAAATATTTTTTAATAAGGCTATGCTATTGAAATGGAATCTTAAACCCATTATATATTGTATTTATTTATCATTTGTTAAATAGGTAAGATAATTGATTGAAAGGCTCTTATTAGCATGACCCAGGCAACTAGGGCATAGAACAATCACAAATATTAATATCATACTATAACAAAAAATAAATAATTACATACATTAATAGAGTGAAATAAAATATTTTCTTCAAATAAAAACAATTAAAATGCTGGAACCAATGATTAATAGTTTTTATACCTAAGAATCTATTTTTTTTGTAATAATAACAGTATCTAGCAGGTCATTTAAGAAAAGCAAAATTTGCATTAGTTCAAAGAAACCTGGCAGTGTTCTCCAGAAACATTAAGGATTGCCACTCACACGCTTACATGAACACCTAAGTGCAACAGAAATAAACTTGATCTGATGTCCTCTTGTATTAGTTATCCCAATAAAATGTTTTATATCATTTTTATGTAATCCTGCTATAAATTTCCCTTCTTAACATACTCTATTTCCAATTATACACTCCTCTTTTTTTCTCTGTTTCTCACTTCCTTATGACCATTTATTTTAGCTTTCTGTTATCTACCCTGCATTGCAGATTATCCAGAATAATGCTTATAAAATATTTTAATATTTAACAATTATGCATCAACAAATGTACATTGTTCCACAGAGCTTATTTGCTTCTCCCATAAGTTGGTTGCAGTAGCCAATTCATGGCAGCTCAGTTGTCAGATCTATTACATATTCTGGGGCTGCCAACTGACCAAAATATATATTTAATGTTATACTAAATGCTTTAATAAATACCATTTTATTAACAAAGTAGAAGATTGCATATATTACTATTGTTATTTAGGAATACTATGGGAATTACCTCATCAGAATTTTAATTTTCACTCTTTTTAGCAATCTTCTGGGCTAATATTTTATAACATGTAACTTGCTATCAAGAGATAACATTTCAGTTAGTTTATGGAAAATCTTTCTGAAGTCTCAAATGGTGTCAATCCGATTCAGTGTCAGATATCTTTTTCTTATGAAAAGATAGCCCAAAGTATTGGATATCTTCATTATGTTTCTACTGATTATATCTTTATAGATGAGTAGTATACACAACATTTTCTAAGAGCTACAACATTTGATATATTCTTAGCCTACATTCATTGCATGATTTATTATTTGGCAGAAAAGAATAGAAATGCAGCATTTGGGCTGTAGATGCTGTCTTCTCTTCAGAACCGTCAACTGATTGTTTATAACTGAAATACAAAGTTGAAGATTAATGTTGTTTCACATTCTAATTTGTTGGAAGTTTACTTGTGGATACATTTTAATTTATAGAATTTCTACAAATTAAAATGATATTGCAAACAATTTTTGCTGAACTGGCTGAATGCAAATGTAAATTACAATTTAATGCTGACCTTTATTTTACAAAATATAGGTTCAGTAGCAGTCTATATCTGTGAGCATTGTACTTGATTATATGGGATGCACAATCATACATGTTTTGTCTGTTTTATGATAAAATGTAGATCATTTAATGAAGTATTTTCATAAAGTACAAATCTTTACAAAAGTTGAGAAATAGATCAATAAAGTACAACCATTTTCATGTTTAAATAAAATACAAGAACATCTGCATATATCAGTAATTGACAATACACTTGAAATGAGTTTAAATCATTCTGCTTTAGTATTCATAAAGGATGGCCCAGATTTTTGCTTGGACTCTGGAACATCACTGCTGAATATCACTGAACAACATAAGATGGGTGCCACAGAGGGCAGGAAAAGCATAACACTTTAGGGTTTTTTAAATGTATTCCTCCCTAACTGACTGATTTTTTAAAGTAGCTCCCACTTTTTTACCATGCATTATCAAGGAAATAACTAATTGTTGAGAAACATTACCAGTCAATCCATTTCATCAAAGAACAATAGCAATGGAATAATAATAAATAGTGTAAGCCTTCCAATGGTGAAAGTCAGCTTTGGGTGGTAACCTGAAGGTGGCCAATTCTTATCCTTAATATTAGCCAAAGGAAAAAAAAAACAAAATGTGTTCCATAAGGGAAATGTAAGCTCCCTCCTGTGGGATGATATGGGATGCTAATGTCAGGATCATAATGAAGATAAATGAGTTTATAGGAAACCTCGGATACTAGCAAACCAGACTACTGAAAAGTAAAAAGATAAAAACAAAAATGCACTTTATTTAAACAAAAATAGAAGATAATGTAAAAGAAAGAGGAACTTAAGAAAATAAAATTCCACTTAATGTGTAAAGAACAAGAGCTTCTTTCAGAGTCTAAGCAATGTGACACTAACAAAGCAGACAATCATCAAGGGAAAACATTTAAAAACATTTGGTGATGGTAATATAGAATATATATATATATATATATATATATATATATATATATATATAGATATATATATATATATATATATATATATATATATATATATTACTCCATGGACAGAAAAAGACAGTGATCTTAATTTTAGGAACACAAGCCCTGAATAATGAAAATAGCTAAGTGTAAAACTGAGGAAGGCTCTTATCAAAAATATATTTTTCTGATATATAAGGCCAAATATAGAAGTTACAAATTAATTAGTGATTCTTTATATTGTACAGATATGTGCTGCATGCAAGATCTTTTTTAATTATTTCAGATTCATAGAAATTAATATATATATATATATATATATATATATATATATATATATATATATATATGGGTCTACTTCATATGATCGACAGACCATTTGATCGAAATTCATTTGGTCGACAGCCCATCTGGTCGACAATCAGTATTCAAGGCACTTAACAGGGATTTGCCCACCTCCCCAATGCTGTGCAATCCTGGAGTTGTTATATATAGTAAGGGGGCTGTGGGGGGTGAAGCCCCCCACCTATTTTAGTTTAAAAGCATGAAAATACAAGAAAAACTACACATTTGAAATGAAAATAGGTGGGGGCCACCCCATCCCTAACTATATATATCAACTCCAGGGTTGCACAACATTGGGGAGGGGGGCAAATTCCTGTTAAATGTCTTGAATACTGATTGTCGACCAAATGGGCTGTCGACCAAATGAATGTCGATCAAATGGTCTGTCTATCATATGAAGTAGACCCACACATATATATATATATATATATATATATATATATATATATATATATATATATATATATATATATATATATATATATATATACATGTATTATTTTCTAGTTATCAGAAAGGATAATATTACTCAGCCTAAGATAGCTGAGTTAACATTTACAAAGAAGTCTAAATTATGAAGCACAAGCTATACTGGATTGACATTTCCAAAATAAAGCTATTTATCTAACGTTTTAACCAAGTAAATGGGCTAGTCTGATGACCCTCTCCAACCATGATCCAAGCAAAGAAAACATCAACATTATACGATATAAATAGACAGATACATAACAGGCAGACATTTGCAATTATTTCAAATTGATTATATGTACTTTAGTAAGTCTGACAACAAACAACAAACCATTTTTAGCAATCTGTGGGTGGACCATAATATAGTATAATAGTAGCAGAACATGTATAGAAGTATATAAAGTTAGAACAAGCTATTGCAGTATATCTGCAATAAAAACATAAAACAGCATACATGGTTCATAGACTTTTAGTACATTGGTATCAAATTAGAGCTGCCTCTTAATGGTCAGTTAGACATTATATTGGCAGGCACACTCTCTAGCTATTAGCTCAGCAGATACATACACAGTTTATAGCCACACAGTTTGTAGAGTTTCAATATACTGATGGAATAATGGAGCTTCTATTAGGTGGTCCATTCGATATTATCTAAACAAGCATGCTATCTAGCCATTATTAAACCTGGGATATGGGTAATCCCTGTATAGATGATCCTGGATCTTTTATATCTTCTTCTTCTTCTCTTTTAGCTGTTCCCATTAGGGGCCACCACAGCAGATCATCTGTTTCCATTTCTTCCTGTCCTCTGCATATTGCTCAGTCACACCAACCGCCTGCATGTCCTCTCTCACCACGTCCATAAACCTTATCTTAGGCCTTCCTCTTTTCCTCTTACCTGGCAGCTCCATCCTTAGCATCTTTTCCCCAATATACCCATCATCCCACCTCAGCACATGCCCAAACCAACTCAATCTCGCCTCTCTGACTTTGTCTCCAAACCCTGACTTTGTCTCCAAACCGTCCAACCTGAGCTGACCCCCTAATATACTGATTCCTAATCCTGTCCATCCTTGTCACACCCAGTGCAAATCTTAACATCTTTAACTCTGCCACTTCCAGCTCTGACTCCTGTCTTTTTGTCAATGCCACCGTCTCCAACCCTTACAACATAGCTGGTCTCACTACCCTCTTGTAGTCCTTCCCTTTCACTCTTACTGGTAATCGTCTGTTACAGATCACTCCTGACACTCTTCTCCACCCATTCCACCCTGCCTGTACTCTCTTCTTCACCTCTCTTCCACACTCACCATTACTCTGAACTGTTGATCCCAAGTACTTAAACTCATCCACCTTCTCCAACTCTACTCCCTGCATCCTCACCATTCCTCTATCCTCCCTCTCATTCACACACACATATTCTGTCTTAGTCCTGCTGACCTTCATTCCTCTCCTCTCTAGAGCATATCTCCACCTCTACAGGGTCTCCTCAACCTGATACCAACTCTCACAACAGATCACAATGTCATCTGCAAATAAATCTTAGGTACATCAATCACAGATGATATCATGCCAGAGAAGAAATGAAAAAGTTATAGCGATCTTTATTGGCAAGATAGGACTGAATTAAAATTTTGCTAAAATTTAGGCCAATACATTTAAACACACATGCTACATACAAAGAAGGGGTAATAATTATATCTGCTGCCAACAATGAAATATGTGGCATACTTAAAAGTGATGAAAAAAAATTATAGCATGTTTCTCTGTGTTAAATATAATTGGACACAAATGATAAGTATGAATGCAATATAGAGACATTGTTAAGAAAATTCACACATGAAGACTTAAACCCAGTAGGTACAGAAATCCTAAAGAGATTAATGGCTTAACATTATTACTGTGAGAGAGGACTTCAGTATTAAACTGGTGGATAATGAATAAGCACTTCAGAAGTGACTTGATATAACTCAGTCATCACATCATCATTAAATGCAATGCCCCATTTCATCTATAAACATTGAAGCATATTGCTCAGCTAGGACGTCCCCAAAGATACATTACTATAAATCAAATGCCTTCATTTTTTCAACTTTTCAAATAGACCAGCATATCTCTTGTTATACGCAATAGCCTGCAGGCTGTTCCAAGCTGACATGAGTCTTACTTTTCATGCCATGAAAAACCCAGTCCTTAATGACCTTCTGCTTCTTTGAAAACCAGTGGCTCTACAAACACCTGGAATGGGGACCTACATCTATAAAAAAACAAAAAATAAGAGTTACTGGACAGAGAGGTTCCTAACTCAATGTATTCCTAGTCTATGGAATAAGTTACCATTACAAGGCAAACAAAGTACTTCTTTGACTACTTTTAAGGTTATTTTTGATAATAAAATAGGGAGACACAAATTTACGCAATGGTAAAAACTATTAAGTGCTTGAAAAGGGAAGCACATACATACATGCTTCTACTTAAAGGTATGGTTTGCTAGGGAACTTATAGGCCTCATGATCACTTGCTTAGTATCATTCATGTGTTCCTTCAAGGACCTTCTACTTCATGATGGAATAAGAAGAAAGCAGTTCTTGTCAGGTAGAGGAAGGTAAAAACAAAGGAAGTTTGGGTGGAATACAAGAAGCTGTGTTACCTGATTACCTGGGCTTAGTGATGGGTTATACATTCCAAATGCTATTTATGAAAATATTAAACTTATAGCACAGGAGGTAACGTACTTAACAGGACAAAACATAATGCAGCATTTTGCTGGAAAATTCAGTTAAAACGATGGTTACACCTATTTTGCCTCATCACCTCAGGACCATACCCATTTATTTCCATGCAAAGGATTATTTGAACTATAGATTAAATCAGAATGATGAGTATGTGGTGAAAGAGGAAAATAAATAGCAAAAGAAAGAATTAGAGCTTTAAGAAAGAAGTGAACCACATTCTCAACATTTGGTTTGTCCTTTAACATTGCGTAATGGATACATAGTTTTGTTAATGGATGGGGACTGTCGAATTATAGGGTCAGACTATTATAAACCAATTCATTTAGGGGAAGCAGGTTAGTAGTTGAATGGAAAGACTCCTGGTTAGAAATCAGAAAAACTATGCTGAGATTGTGAAATATGTATGGTAACCTATGTTTGTATTCTTTGTAAGAAAATTTTGCTTAGTGAAAAGGCGCAGAAAGGAAAGAAAAGGTAGGAAAGGAATACATTAGTATAGGGCAAGCTTGTTTGGTCTGGGAAATTAGTATTATTTTGGCACATATTCAGATTAGGTACTGCAGAATTAAAGTCCTCACTGACCTGAGGATTTAGTTTGCTCTTGCAGTTAGAAAAGAGTGAAGTTATGTTCAAGTGACTCTAAAAAGGACTTTACCAAGTGAGCAAATAGATAAAATGAAATAAAATAAAATAAAAATGTCAGTAGAAGATGGCTTGAAATGATGAAAGACTCAAGTAAGATAAAAAAAGACTAGCACTTGGAGGAAATGGTGTAGGAGAAAGAAACATTGAAATATTAACTATGCATGGATTCTGGGGTATCTAGGGCAAAGGCTGTAAATCAGATGGCAGCAGGAAGACATGTACTTAGGGAAATAAAGATCTGAGTAACTAGCTGGAAAAATTGAGTGGCTGGAAAAAAGAGATGATGTCTGAGACCATTGTATCATACTTGGGATAATTACCTTATAATTCCTCTGACATAGTTTCTTACCTCAGACAGAATACTGAAAGAAAGAAAGAAAGAAAGAAAGAAAGAAAGAAAGAAAGAAAGAAAGAAAGAAAGAAAATGAAAGCTCTTTCCGGTGATCTGGTACTTTTCAGGCTGACCTTTTTTATACGATCTGTGGATGCCCTTGGGCTAGAAAGCTTTGTGTTAATGCACTGAATGCATACAGCAAGTTCTCTGGTAAGGAAAGGGAAATGTCTGAGGATTCTGTATGTAGGAAATAATTATCAAATCTTCAGTATAAGGGGATAAAGAGGCAACAGCTTTATCAAAATTAGCATACAAAGTGAATATGGCATTTACTAAGAATTAGAAAGGCACTTAGGGAATTCGTAAACAAATGGAGAAGTAAGGAGTTTAACACTCACAAAGAGGGTTATCTGCAAAGGTAATCTAAGAAGTTCATGCAGAAAATAAATGGTTGGCTATCAGTCCACATTTTATAAGACAGGCATTGGGTAAGAAGTCTCATTCTAGGCTGTTACTAATGTTTCATAACTATTGAAAGTTATATACTATACATTAAGTTATATTGCTAGGTTGCTGAGTATTGAATCCCTTTTCCCATTAATTTAATGTTTAATTATGGACTAACTGCTGTTTTTAGAGGTGCTTTGCTTATGCAATGCATTAATGTTATTTTTTTCTTTATTAAGCAAGTCATATTTCAAAAGAAACTTTACATTTTTATTTTCTGACCACAACAATGCCTAGTAATTTCTACTGTATATTTATATTGGTAAGGTCCGACAGGAGGTGGGATCTTCAGAAGGCTATCTACAGTATGTGAATATTTGCTGTTTGTGCTTTCATTTATTTGTGTGGTTGTACATTTGTTACTAAAGTAATTGTCCTGTCTTGTTTAATTTCATATTGTATCTGACATAGTTGAATTTGTTGAAACCTTCCGTGAACTCTGGTCCATGGGTAATAAAGTGGGGGGCCCTATTTAAAAGTCTAGTTTTTTATGATCATTTTGACAGTAACGGCATGGAATATGTCTCACTTATTCATTTGCTATTAATAGCACAAAAAAACCTTAAGGTGCATTTTGCTATAGCATTTATTCAGGGTTATCATTTCCAGTCAATGCCTTCAGAGTAATATATCTCATTAGTTATTGCTATTGTCTGTGCAAGGACATTTGTACTCTGTCTTGTTTATGCAACAGAATCTATTTTCCCATTATCTTTTTACTGACTTTTATTTTTGTTGGCCTCCTACACTTTCCTGCATCCTTCCAATTGTAGCATATTACAAGAATTCTCAGAACGTGTATCACAGAGAGAGTTCAACTCAATTATAATAATCGGGAATGCAGCATTCGTGTGTCCTGATTGTGGAAAATTTGATTTTGTGAAAGGCTGACAAACATGCATGTGTGTGATCATCACAAAATTTCCCTTAACTTTAATCCAGTAGCTGTTTAATATAAAAACTTGTTTAAAACAATGAAAGATAAGTGCTTTCATTCAAAAAAATACATGAACTTCATCAGATAACAGTGCTGGACATACACACTAATTTTAAAGCTTTTGTATTGAATCACATGACAACCAAGACCCCAGGAACTGAAACATCATCTTAAAGGAACTACTAAAAAGAAATTCAGTGCACAGTGCACCTATTAGCAAACTCACTTAGTGGGATTGTGTGGAATGCCACAATGATTACCAGGGTTTAACGTATAGTAATGTTCAGGACTTTCTGTACAGTGCAGTGTATTGTGAAATCTCATTCCAGGCATTCTGTACAAAAGTTGTGTAAATGATCTGTAAGGGTAGATGGACTGTGATTTAAAATAAACAGTCAAGGGGAGTGTGTGTATTGAATAGGGACAAACAGGTTGATTATAGGAATGAACATAGGGTAAAGGGACAAGTGAAACGTCCAAATGAACAGCAGATGACAGTATGTCAATCAATGAAAGACAGTTCTAGCAGGAACACTAATCACATATCAATATGGTACGGTATGGACTGCACTGTAAAAAATGTATATTATGTGACTGTCTGACAAGCTGACATAGGTTCATAGGTGTTTATTAGGCTAATGACCACAAGGGCCTTTTTAAGTCTAGCCATGCATCCCAAATATCTGACATACTCTGATACCTTTGATAAGTGTAAGCATGGGCCTGGGAGATGAACCTTTTGCAGGTTATCTGTGTCCATTAGAGACATAGGTGCCAAACCAGGGATGAATTTCTGGCTTCCCATCCAATTGTCCAAGGTGCACTTGAATTAGTTTAGGGAGGAACTCTGCTTCACATGGATGGGAGCCTGTTCCATAGACAGGGTAGTCTCTGGAATACATACCTATCTCTCCAGCAGGTCCTATTCATATCACAGGCAAGGTTTAAATCTTTAGAATGGGTAATTCTGGTACTGTTTGTTTTGTGGATATGCAGGAGGTCCATCAGAGTGGGATCTGACAATGTCCTGTATGACAGGCATAGATCTTTGCTTAAAAGCATGTAAGCGACAAAATACAGGGATAGGGCCTTGAGCCAGTCTGCATAGGAGATATTATCTATGCCCTGTATTCTTTTAGTGAGGAACTTCTATGGACATTCCAATTGTTGGATATACCTGGCTAGGTACATACTAAAGGGGGCACTGTACTCAATGATAGGTCTGTTTATATGTTGTGCAACATAGAATGATTCCCTTACCACTGTAGACACGTGATAATTCAAAGGCTAGATTACTATCTATGTACGTCCCTAAGTCCCTGGCTACTGGGTCATCTCCAAGGGGTGTGTTGTCAATATGATAGTTACCAGGAACGGATGACTTCCCAAGGGATACTATTATGCATTTATTGGCATTTAGTTTTAGTCCATGGCTCTGACCCCAGTTGTTTGTCTGTGTCAGCCCCTCATATAGAACATTTGTGTCAGTGTAAGATTCAATGACAGCTCCTAATTTCCAATCATCTGCAAATTTAGTCAGCCAGAGACCATTGACATTGGCTTTGACTTCTGAGAAATAAATGCCAAAAATGGGGGCCCAAGGACTGATTCCTGAGGGACTCCACTTGTGACTGGCCTCTTTGTAAAGGTGGACTCCCCAATTCTAACTTCCTGGGTCCTGTCTGTGAGCCAGTTGGCTATCCACTGGGTGACATACGCATTTGTACCTAACCTCTTAAGTTTATCAACAATGCCCAAGTGAGGTATTGTGTCAAATGCCTTGGCCAGGTCAAGGTAGGCAGTGTGAACAGTTTAGCCCTCATTCATTGCTTTGGTGACCTTCTTAAAGAAGTCCACCAGGCTGAGTAGGCATGATCTGCCCTTAATGAAACCAAACTGGGTAAGGTCCAGTGTCTGGAGGCTTACTATATCTCTATTGATCATATCCATGATCATTTTTTTCTATGCCTTTACATGTAAGACTAGTGAGACTTATGGGTCTGTAGTTTCCAGTGTCTGTAGATGGCCTACCATTCTGCAGAGGGATGACTGTTGTCTTTCTCCATTCATGAGGCAAGAAGCCTGTTTGGAGGCTACAGTTAAATAGTAATTCCAGAGACCCTGACAGGTCATGTTTCATGCTAATTAGAAGACATAATGGGATATTGTCTGGGCCCACTGATGCAATGTTCTTGGTCTTAGAGAGAGCATTAAGGACCTGTTCCCTTGTGATAGTAGGGGGATTTATATTTGAAGATATTTCCTGAGGGAAGGTTGAGGGGAAGAGGGGAGTAAAGTTGGAGCTGAATTTATCAGCCAAGAGGTTTGCTATATATTTTGAGTCAGTACTGGTGCCTCCATTTACAATGAGCTCTGCACACAATTGTGTACTGTTTTTGAAGTTGCAGACATAGCTAAAGAATGCTTTGTGGTTGTCCTTGGCCTGTGAGGCCAAACTTACCTGAGATTTGGCATTTTAGACTTTATTTGTCCTCTCAGTTGTTTTAGTTTGATGAGAGTGCTTTTATTCTGCTGGGTGCTTCACCTCCTAATTTTTGCCATGATTTTCTTCCTCCTGTTATATAGCCGATTGATTTTGTGATTCCACAAGAATGGCTTGTATTTTGAGATAGTTCTGTACTCCTTCCTGGTGGGTACAGCTGCCTCAATGCAGCTATTGACAAGCTTGTACAAGGTTTCTGTGAACAGTTATGCATAGGCAGAAGTGTTCTTGGGGTTTATGGGGGCTTGAAATTTTGCCAGGTTCTTACTTAATAGCAGGAGATTAGCCTTAGAATAGTTCCTGAATATTCCAGGTTTAGCTGGAGGTCCAGGTTTTATTTTTACTTCAAAGGAGACCATTTTGTGGTCTGACCTTACCAGGGAAGGCATTACAGTAGGGGGTGTGCAGAATTCTCTCATATTAGTGAGGCCCAGCTCCAGTATGGTTGCACCCCTGGTTGGTGTATTGACTATCTTGTCCAGGTAGTTTGTGTTTACAAAATCTGGGAATCTTTGTGTATGTACATTTGGTGTCATATAGGATTCCCAGTTAATAATGGGGTAATTAAACTCACCCATGAATATGGTGTTGGGTTGGATGGTTAGTGTTTCTAATAAGTTTGAATACATTGTATAGGTTTTCTGGGTCATAGAGCGGGATCTATAGCTTTCAAGGAAGTGGTATTGGATTTTATCTATGGTGATTTGAACATGGAGCAGCTCAAGTGCATTGTCCTGTTTGACCAGCCTTGAAATATATTTATTTTTGATGTAAATAGAGATACCTCTACCTTTAGTCCCTGCCTGTGAAGTAGCTGGGCTAAATGTGTGGAAGGCATTATAACCTTGCACTGTTGGTATGCTCTCTGAGGCTTTAAACCATGTCTCAGTGATCACACAGATATCAGCATATTCTAGGATAAAGAAAACTTCTAGGGAGTGGAGTTTTTTGATTAGTTTCCCAGCATTGAGCAGTAATACCTTTAGACTTTCTTAGTTTTCATTTGCTATGACAGAAGTACTTTCAGTATGGCATTGCCTAAAAAAAGGCACTATGGGGGAAGACAATGTTTTAACAAATATTTGAAAGCCTAGAGGAGAGAGGTGCAGACCATCCCTGGCAAAGCAGCGTGGTCTGTTGCCCATGTCCTTCCATGCTGTCACATATTGCACCCCCTTGGAATGACACCAGCAACTAAGCCAATTATTAAAGTCAATCATCTTTAGTTCATATTGTGGCATCATCCTTGGAGACGTTTAAATGCTGCTCAATGCTAGGCTCATACCAGCCTGAGATACATATTCCGAGAGCTCCATGATGTCTCACTTCATATAGTCTAGGGAGGTATGTCTCAGGTCATTTACTCCCACATGGACTATGACTGAGTTATATTGGTAATTGTGTTCCAGTGACCTGAGTGCATGCATAATGTGGTGGACCATAGCCCCTGATAAGTAACTGACTGTAACTTTCTCCTTACAATGGAGAAGATGTCCTTTGTGAGATAAGCATCCTAACATGAACAATGCAGAGCAGGATGTTATATGCAATGAGGGTGGATGCACATTGTGAAACAGTGCAAACTGATTTGCCTGAATATGAGTATAATGTCAGTAGAGGTCTCCAGCAAGTGGGACACAGCTACAGGCTCATAAAAAGAAGCAGGCACATTCATGGACAATATCTGAATAATACCACCAGTAATTCCATGTCTCTGACACAACATATGTGATTCTGAATGATCATAGATGGTTCTGCACAAACAAATTTGAACAACTGTTATGACATGTCAGAAAGCTATGAGAGTAATCAAGCACACCATCCTGACACTGTAATGTCTGCTGGAGGTGCTAGGAGGGACACTGCTATACCTGTATGTGACAGTAGGATCACTACAGGCTAGTTGACTAGTGTTCATGGCAGATATATATGGCACAATCCAGACTGTTATGAATGTAACCCATGCCATCAATGTTATCAAACAGCTATGTTTGTACTAGGTGCATCACCAGAACAAGTATCTCACATGCATCTGGTGTAACCCCTTGATGAGTGTTCTGTACTATCAGATAGTAATGTTTATGCAGCAAAAAGAATAACAGGGTATGGTCAATAAGATGTGTGACAGCTCACTGTGGTAAAGGTGCTACAGTTCAATTATACATCATAGGAAGATGTGTAGGGACATACATGAAGAAGTGTGCATTGTACTCAGTTATTGGTGTGACAAAGGATGTGAACTATGGAGTTATTACAGCCTTTGATGTGAATGTCCTTCACATACTCTGTAGTTAGGTTACATACAAGGGAGTAGTCAGTGCTGTGGCCACATGCTAATGGACATTCCACATACCATCTACCCAAGGACAGAGGTTACATACCAGTTGGTCTGCTTTTAGGGAGTGATGTCTACATTATCTTTGGGTTGTGCATTTGTTTTCATAATGTAACAACCTCCCCATGTTTTTGTTTCATCTCATGTATTGTCATGGCTGTGGCAGCAATCTTTTGTGTGTGTTGATACTGTCTGTGTTATACTAATAACACAGATGGCATCAATGATTGCCCACAATCGGTAGTCTTTCTGACATTTGTTTGGACACATGAAGTGCATGTCATTTGTGATGTCTGTGACTTAAATAATGGACTGGAAAGGGCCTAACAAACAACTCTGATGTATGGATTGGATCACTAGACTTGAGATATAGGTCACTTCATACATTTCAACATATTTAGATGCCACGTATGTGATCCACTGGTCTAGCCACTTGGTGATGTAAGTGTTTATGGCCACATCTGACAGTGTTGAGTGAATACCTCAGTGTGGATTTGTGTCAAATGCCTTGGCATGGTCTTGTTCCACAGGATGATAGTGTTGTTATCAAGCATGCCCTCGATGACCTCTTTGAGGATAGCTAACAGATGTAACAGACATGAATGTAGCATTAACAACTCACACACATCCGTTGCACACAGCCAGGATATTACTAGTGTCTATTTAGAAAAGATCCATGTTGACATGTTGGTCCACCTCACAGAGGAGGAAAGTCAGAATTTGTCTACACATGAATGCATCTGGTGCTGTTCCTCCATCTCAGATGGATGCATGTTGATGTACACACTTCTATGGGAACATAGTCCATGTGGAGGTTGTGTTGAAGTGTGTATACAACTGTGTCAGGAAGGTGTATGTGCTGAGTCACACTACAGGCAATCTGTGATGTTGTCACAGCCCATTGATTATGTGTAATAGGCCTGGATGATGGAAAGTATCCCATGTGGGAATTAACTCTTACACCACTAGATGGTTAACCAATCGATTCATAAACAGAATACATGCTGTGAAAGTTGGTGAATCAACCTCTACCTGTAGAGCTGTCACTATTGGCATACCCCAGGGATCTGTGCTTGGCCGTTTACTGTTTAGAATCTATTTATTGACAGTCCAGGCTAAAGTATACAGCCTCTGGCTTACCAAGTTTGCTGATTCTTACATATTGGGTACAATAATTGGGTCCACCAATGATGATACTGTAGGAGGGGCTAACACAGACAAATGATTGTTGCCAATGCCACATGGTCTACAAAAAAATGCAAAAAATATGTCTATTTTTGTCCTTCTGCAAAATGGGATTCCCTGCTAATTATAGTATTGATAACACTCCCCCTGTACTGAAACCCAGTGGTGCAAGACCTGGGAACACAAGTAGATAGCAATCTGAACTTTCACCACCAAGTGTCCACAGTGGTATAAAGAGGCTACTTTGTGCAACTCATAAGTCAGGCCATCATATTCAGTTTTGAGGATTATATAACAGCACTGTACTCAAACCTCATCAGAACACTAATAGAGTATAATGCTCTCTTTTGCATGTAGCTCACCAGACACCTGCAGCAGCTTGAGAGGCCACAGGGGGTTCTCACCAAGAACATACAGGGCCTACAAAACATGCCATAATGCATGCAGATAGACTGAAAGCCCTGTCACTGTAATCTTTATCATATAGAATAAGGTGACTTGGGCCAGGTCTTCAGGCCAGTTTCTGCCCCTGCCCTGGAGGGAATACTGAACATGCACAAAGCAGCAGAGTCTTGTGAGAGAAAGATGGTAATAGCAGTGTCCCACATGTTGTGAAATGCAGTCTGTAATGTCAAGCAAGGGCAGAAACATACACACACACACACACACAGACACACAGACACACACACACACACACACACACACACACACACACACACACACACACACACACACACACACACACACACACACACACACACACACTCATACCAGTTGACTGCAGGGAGAGCAGAACCCCTACCTAAGTACATCAACTACAGAACTCTTTATTTAAAGTAAGTACCACAGCACAAGTACTTGGAAAATGTTAGACAATACTTTATATCAGATGACATGAGCAGTGTCTGGTGTGGAGAAAATACTAATAGCAGTGTCCCACATGTTGGTGTGAAATGCATTCTGTAATGTGAAGTAAGGGCTCAAACACACACACACACACACACACACACACACACACACACACACACACACACACACACACACACACACACACACACACCAGTTGTCTGCAATGCGAACAGAGTCTCTATCAAAGTGCACCCACTAGAGAACATAGTACTTTATGCAAGCACAACAGCACAAGTCTGAGTTTTACAATGCTCCAAGACAACCTGTGGTGGATGACATCAGCACTGGATGCTGGAGAGAAGATGTTGAGAGGCCTGTATAAAATGGATGTATACACTTGTGCAAGTGTCAAAATACTGTCAATCCATGGAATTGGAGTGGTAACTGTCAGATACACAGTTATGCTCTTCTGGCTAGATAGACACACAAACACACACACACACACACACACACACACACACACACACACACACACACACACACACACACACACACACACACACATACACACAGACACACACCTCCCAGTTGACTACAGTGATTGCCATTCTATATATGTTCATGGTATATCACACATTTGTTGTTAATTTATGTAGTGTAGTTGATATATTTGTCAGATCATGGGGGAGGTAACACATGGCTGCATTGTAAATATCTGACATATTCTTACTGCCTTCATTTTGCTATTTTTCCACATGTAGTTTCATGACATGAACACTAAATGAACAGTAAACAGAACAAATACATACTAATATTTACTTCTCATAGAGCAATGGTGAGCAGTGGATTTTGGGTGATGGCCGGCAAAGTATTTGCATATGCAAAATGCACAGTTCTACATGGTTTCCTTGTTTGCACATAGTTAAGCAGTGTGCAACTGCGACACTCATTGCTAAAATTCTGAGAGTTAGTATTGAGTGTATGGAACACACCTGCTGCTCATCTGACTCTGTGGCAGTAGGTGTAAATGCAATAACACATTTCTTTTTGATCCCAGATGGTACCGGATTCAAATTGAAGTGTATGTAATACTTTTAAATAAACAGTGATAATGTAATAAAATATTTTTTATACTGCTTTCACCATGTGTTACTTTATCTTACCTTAGCACAGCATGTTTAAGTGGCATTGCGCAGAGGTAACCACATCTTTGGCATTGGTGCATGATGCCAAACTCCACACAAGCACAGAGTACAAAAATGAAGGGCTCCATTGCTTTTTTTTGGTACTTATGTGTGTTGTATGTGATTCTATTTTTTGACTAGATTATAGGTGTCAAAATGGGGTAGATAGGAAAGTGGTGAAATGCAGAGCAAGCAGGGGGAAGATCAAAAGAAAACAATACAGGAATGTGTAGGAGGGAGGTAGGAAAGGACTATAGCTATCCAGTTCTTTAACAGTGTAAACTGAAAATATGTGCAGAATATTAGGTGAATGTCATCTCCACAAAGAGGGGTGACAACAATGCAATCATGTTGCATAGCCAACTGTACCAAATCAAGAATGTCAAGACGTCATGTGTGAGAAATGGAGAGCTATGTATGGGAAGGTTTTTTAATTCAGTAAAAGAGGAATGCTGGGTTAGGGATGTTGGTATTTCTGGGTCAGTTAAGTTGGGTAGGTGAGGAAGCAAATCCAAACAAAGAAGATAAGCAAGCCAAGACACAGGGAAAGTGAGGGATACAAAAGGTTGGGGGACACCATGACTGGGATGAGGGAGAGGACAATGCAAGCTCATGCCTTTCAAACATAGAAATGGTGAAAATCAAGTCCTCACCCAGTAGACTGTCATCACTGTCCCCTTACTGCACTGGCTGCTGGAGTGCTTGATGTCTTCTCTTCCTACATACCATGAGGGAGATCAGCCTCTCCATCCAGTGTAGGCATACACCAATGGTGCGGTGCATAAACCCACTCTGGCATCTCCTGGTGGGTGATGAAATCCCCATCTCCACCACTAATTCTGGAGCATACCACAGCAACAGCTGGCAGGGCAGTGCTACCTGAGGGCCAGGTTGGTTCCCAGATGTGCTGGGCATCAGTGCTGGTGCTGGTGGAGTGGGAGCAGACTGATTCATTAAGGCTGGCCTATTTCACTGTGCTGTGAAGCATTTAGTGATTTGGTACAGATGGATGACATGAAAACATTTTGACAACACATAATAGAAAATAAAAAAGAGATAAGGGTTGGGGTGAGAGAAAAAAAAAGAAATAAAAATTAGTACCATCATATGTGACATACAAGGCACTATCACAATTATATAACTATTTTATCTGAACTATTATAGTTAAGTATATGTCCTATTTTTATAAACTATAATTATGGATGAAGGTAATCCTTGCAATGTCTGTATATTGCACATATGCTTGGTCCAAATACACTGATTACAGTTAATAGTAGGTCATTTATGCCACTTGTATAGAGTTAAATTTATGTAATATTATGAAGGAAATGCAGTATTTTATAGCTGCTACTCATGGTGTTTGAACCCACAAACTCTGGCTACAGTCTTACACTTGACTCTTAAACTTGGTTTGCACTACAGATATATACATGCATACTTGCCACTACTGTATAGAATAGAAAAAATCTATCATTAACCTTTAAAGCTACAATAATACTTCTGTGTGCTGCATACATACCACTTGCTTCTCTCTAGATGATCAGCATGAGCCTCCCAATTCAATTATATTTTGTCATTAGTTGTGGAAAAAAAAGAAAAGAACAGAAGAGCATTATACATATCAGTCTTGCCTATATTTAACTTTCTATGTATTAAAAATTCTATTTATTAGCATACTTACACAACTGTGGGATGTCACCAGTCTGAAGCTCAGTCAACCACTGGTTGAACATATTCCTTTTGTGCTTTTGTTGGTCATTGAAGTGGTACCTACACTGTTCTCTAGTGAGTGGGATGCCACTTGCACTGTATATGACCTTAGCCAAACTAATCCAAGCATCAGACTTGTACTGGGAGCCAGAATTGTTTCCCTGCAGAAGCCTTTGGCTGTGGCACTTTACCAGGAGTCCAATAAATATCCTGGATTCCTGAATACCTCACATCTGAGCCCTAAACTGAGCACCTTCCCAACACCAGACATGTATAATATTAAAAGTAGAGCAATGGCAACTAATGATTTCCCACTAATTCTTGTTATCACAATTGCTGGTAGTGTGCAAACCCGAGCAACGATGCCAATCACATTTGCAAAAGATTAACTGGAGAGCAGCAGTGCTAAGCAGTTTGGAAATAAATTTATTAAACTAGAAGGTTAATCTGATATTTGACATTACTTTGTGGGGTTTCTGCTGCTGTAGGTTTGAAATAAATTTTTAAAATTGGAAGGTAACTATTAGGTCAGTTAACTTAGTAGACATGCATTGGGGGCATACATTTCATGACCTGACACATTTTTGTTTTGGCTTTATACACTGAAAAAATAGATTTTTAAAGTGTGGGATTCAAACCTGTGCATAAGGGACAAAACATTTTCTTCCACAGCAGTGATTTTCCATCTTTGCCACAGAAGATGTGCTGCTCAGACATAGGCTTGAATCAATCATAAATATAGCTGACAGTCTGAGGTGTTAACCATTTATGCATGTGACCTGACAAGGTTCTTGTATATAGATTTATTTGTGTATGTGTCTTATTTAAGTGTGAAGGCTATCCAAGTCCAGCTAGCAGAATTATACTTATAGAAATATAGTAGACTGTATACCCTCAGACGCACATCTGAAAACACAATAAGGGTGTCTTATCTTTCATACAAATAATTCTTATAAGCTCCACTATCTAAAGTATTATAAGTGAGATTGAATATAATGTGAAATGGAACAACAGTAAAAATGTCTGGAATGTCCTGTATTAGAACCCATGACCATGCGTATGACAGCCCTAGACTTGCACCTGTTGCCACAAAAATGTTGAAATAACACTTGTATATTTTTCTGTTCATTGCTATGAACTGGAATGTCCCAGTAGTAAAAATATGCTGTACTTCCTGTATTATAACACAGGACCATCTGTATTACAGCCCTACATTTACACTTGCTGCCACAGGAACAGTAAAATGACAGTTCCCTACTCATTCTTAAGTTCTGTGTGTTAACCACCATGTAATGCTGCTTAGCATGTTAGCGTGGTGCCCATCAGAATTAATACAATATATCCATTTTAAATTATTCAATGTCTGCAACCTGTCTGCAGATGTTTGATGGCTGCAGGTGTTGGGAAACCTTGCTAACCCCTGCACAATGCTGCTTTGCGATGTTGCATGATGGAAAGCAACAATTGCAACAATGTATCCTTGTTTTACCTTTACACTTTCTACTCTCTACTTGCATGTGTTCTGTCTGCTTCCTGAGGGCCACTAGTCCTGATTTTTGACTGCTAAGCATCATACAAATGAGATAACAAAGCTAAATCTTACATTCATTGTGTTTCTCTGTTTCCCTTGTTTGTGCTAAGCTGTGCACTGCACAAACACTGTCATTTAAAAAAAGAAAAAGGAGAAGTAGTTGGAAAAGAAAGGCAATCTATGAAATAAACACTACAAAAGTTTTTTTGGTATACATGAAATATTTTTACACAGATCTGGAATCGAACTCTCACTCCAGTGAACATTCAGAACACAGTAAGGGTGTCTTATCCATCTTCATCATACAAACAGTTTTTCAGCAGTGAACTAAAGTCATTCTGCATGCAATCAACTGCAACATCATTCACAGTACTAACAAAATATTTGACAGTTGTTTATACATGTATTAATTAATTTCAGATGTAGTGCACTGAGTGATCACACAACCATTTATGACTATTTCTTGCAAAAATGCATCTCTGTCTTACCTCTCTGGGTTTATTGCTCATTTGTGCCTTATCTGAGTACTAATCTGAGGCATGCAGTCTGTAAGGCATCCTTTATCATTGAGACATGCAGTCTGTAAGGCATTCTTTATCATTGTTCTTAAAATGTGTGAGGATATTAAATGACAATAATATACAAATGAATGGGAGGTTGGATGATGCTGAACAGAAACTGAAATGTGTGCTGCTTACTTGCATTTAATACCTTGATACAATGACTGTTGCCACGGGTGGTTTACAGGGTATGTTGGGGTCGGTCTTGAAGTTTACCGGTATGCGATCGCTCCTGAGCGTACATAAAATTTCCTTTAAGAGTACACTACCATTGGTACGTTAAACCAGATATATAAGATGAATGGTTTTAAAGTATTTCTGATGAAGTCTATGGTTTTATGGATGAAAACGTGTGGTATCTGCAGCGTTAAATAAAGAGTTTTGTGCACTAACTTTGCTGGGTGCGATCTCCGCTTTTTTCGCCTTGATATCTGGTTACTGGTTGCTTTTGGTGGAATTACTCCAGGTTGTCTTTTTACTTGCATTTAATACCATGATACAATTACTTCTATACTTTGTAAGTCTAATCTGGCTGACATACCCACTGGAGACAGGGCAGTCTGAATTGCTGTTGTGTTTTCCTTCTCCTTACCAGTAATCATACACAGTTGCCATCCATTAGCAACAAGCAATGAGGAAGTGCCTGTACTATGTTTACATTTGCTACAGAGAGCCAAGTCACTGGGATTCATCAGTTCTAATGAGTTCACACCTCATTTGCATTTTCAATGTGCTCATAGCCCTGAATATACACCATAAAAAGGGAGCCATGTAGCTCGGGAACCTGAAGGTGAGGAGACTTGTTTATTTGGATAACACAGAAGAGGGTATTACTTTGGGATATATCTGCATAGAAGACTACTGACCTTGATAAGGCATGCTTGAATTTTTCAGCTATATATTGCATATGCTAAAATGTCATGAACTAAATAAAATCTGTTAATATGTATATGTATATATATGGGTCTACTTTACATGATCAGCATTTCAAAATGTGAAAGACCATATGGCTGAGACCATATGATCAACATTTGAAATGACGAACATGTAAAGAACACAAAAAAAACAAACACTTACCTTAACTTAGCAATCAGACAAAATCATGCAAATGG